>NW_006160129.1:2363393-2380801 GCF_000334495.1 Tupaia belangeri chinensis
GCGGGAAGGCGCTATCGTGGGGAAAGGGTGTTTTAGACAGAAGAAAACAACAAGCAATTTTGACATGCTGTGAGGGCATTCCTATTTATTTCTATTTATAAAACATAAAACACTTGTAAAGTATCTGTCACAGGCCAGGCACTCTTCTGAGCATTTACCTATGTTAACTCTTAATCTTCCAACAAGCCCAGGTGCTCTTAGTGAGTATAAAGAGGAAACAAGGCACAGAAGAGTTGGGAAAGTTGCCCAAAGTCACAAAGCTAGTGAGTAGAGACTTGGGACTCTAACCCAGGTGGTCCGGGTCTGGAGCTCTAACCACTGAACACCACTGCTCACAGTAGGGCAGGTGGCAGGGAGAGATGTGGGTCCACTGGGAGGGTGAGAAGTGAGTCTTGAGAGTGTCTTGATCAGAGGAGCAACAGGTATATTAGTTCAGAACCTTCCGACTCATCTGGATGCATTCTGTTTTTAGGTATGTGTTGCATACGTCTGTGCCCTCTTAGTAGTAAATAAGCTTAAGGCTAAACTTTAAAACAATTTTAATTTATGGAAAAGAAAGGAAGATTTGATATTTTATATGCTTTAAAGGTGATATTTTGGGCCAGCTGATGGCATGGTGGTTAAGACAACTGGATTCCACGTGGCTGACTGTACAATTCAAGTCCTAGACCCAGGGGCTTAAGACACATACCAGGCACGTGTACATGCATGCCCAAATCCCTGAGAGGAGAATGGAAGAGAAGGGATTGCAACATGCCATCCCTCTGGGTGTTGCTTTCTCACTTTCTCTCTCTCTGTCTCTCTCTCTCTGTGTCTCTCCAGTGAGTGCTCTCTCAAATCATGCAGCTGGCCACGTGGGATCCAATGCCTTAATCTGCACATCACCTGCTGGCCATCATCACTTCTTTTTACGGCTGAGTAGTATTCCACTGTATGAACGTACCACATTCCACTTATCCATTCATCATTTGGGTCGTTACCTCTTCTTGGTTATTGTGAATAAGGCAGCAATGTACATTTGTGTTCAAGTTTTTGTGAGAACATATGTTTTACAGCTCTCTTGAGTATATACCTAGAGGACTGCTTGGTGAAATGTTTATGTTTCACTTAAGAGGTCAACTTTTGATCACAAGGTACTGCTTAGCACCTCACTGCTTAGAGGAAATAGAGGAGCAAGTGATGACTTTAGCAAATGTCCTCTTCTGTCCTATTTCCATGAAGGATGGACTGTTTAGTGATGATGCCTCCTTCTCAGGGTTTTATACGTCAGTGCCCTGAAGATCATTGGGTATGTTCTCTATGAGACCCCGCTAAAGCCACTTCTGTGCTCCCCTCCATACAGTGAGTGGGAGCAATAAGGAGGTTGTCCTTGAAGTAACCGGAGGGCTCAGGCTTGAAGACCCAGCCTCTCCAGGTTCTTCTAAGAGCATCACAGATGGAATCTGTTTGGAAAAGCAAAGGCTTTGGGAACGTGATGTGGTCCTCTAAGAGTAATAGCAATGATCGCTTCGATAACTTTTTAGCATTCACTCTATGCCTAGCATGTGCTAACTGCTTCATGGCCTTTTTCCTAGGCCTGTACTCTCTGCTATGGTGGCCACAGGCTGATAAGCGCTTGACATATGGTGAGTGTGAACTGACACCTGCAGTATGTGTAAAATACCCCTTGGACTTCAAAGACTTTGCACAGAAAAGAAAAGATAAAATATTTCATTAGGACCAGTCCCATAGTGTAGTGATATTTACTATGGAAAGGAAGCTGGATCTCACGTGGTCGACTATGGTTTGAATCCCAACCCCAGAATATTGAAAAACATGCCAGGGGTGTATGCACACATCCAAGAGCCCAACAGGATAGAGAAATGGAGGAAAAAGGGATTACAACATGATCAGGCCCTGTTAGGGTGCTTTCTCTGTCACTCTCTTTCTCTCTCTCTTTCTTTTGTCTGTGCACATGTGCCCTGGGGTGGGGGAACAACAAATACTGTGCTAATGTTTTTTACATCCTAAAATGATAGTTTGGACCTGTTGAGTTAACTTAATAGAGTGGTACAATGAATGTCACCTGTTTCTTTTTAATTTTCTTAGTGGGCTCCTAGAAAAATTTAAATTGTACATGTGGCTCGCACTGTGGCTTGCATTCTATTTCTGTTGGGAAGCACTTGTTCTAGACTATTCTGCACAGTAATTTGATCAGCTGGATGGTATTATCATCCTCACATTATGGGTGAGGAGATTGAGACTTAGAGAGCTTGACTAAATTGCCTGTGATCATACAGCTGTGACTTAAGCACACAGCTCTGTTTGCTCCAAGCCTGAATTCTTACCCATTACTCTGTTGTCTCTCATAATCCAGAAATATAACCCATGTGATACAGAAGTGTTTGGGATCATTCACTATAGCCAAAAGCTATCTTCACATCCGTGTTACAGAGCACAAGAAAAATAATTTATGTAGTTCTGTAAGGCAGAATTTAGGTTGTAGCTGGGAGAAATTGCCTATATAGAGAAGTTTCTTAAATACTAACTCTTTGTGATGGTTTGGGGCTCATTCACTGAGGTTAGAAAGTAGATGAAACTACGCAGAGGTTCCTGGATTACAATTTACATCAATTCACAGATCAGCTTCTGCTAGAGTGCTGGGAGTGAGATGGAGTAGAGTGAGACAAATTGGTGCTTTCATGTCATCCTTCATTCTTGGGAAGTGTAAAGCTTTAATTTCATGCTATTTCATTAAAATTTGTGAAAAACTCAATGGGACATTCATCATAGCAACTTTGCCCTCTTCTTTAATTTTTAATGTTTAAAATTATTACTCTTATTCATTTGATACAAAGTGGAAGAATATAGAAGATTTAATGTTAAGTGGAGCAAGCCAAACTATTAAGGACAAACATTGTATATCCCCATTCAGAACATACAGAATGTCCACACTTTATAGCAGAAATGGAAAGATTCAAAGATATAATAGAGTGGACAAATATAGGTAGATACCAGAGACTTCATTTGAAGGGGCAGATAGTAAAGGGAGGGAGGGAAGGGCTCAGAAAAAAAAATTTTAACAGACACACAAATGTAAAGCTCTATGTTAATCCTTCCCTCTTCTGCATCACAGCAAAGAGACAAAGCTGTGAAGGAGAAAGAGCCATTCCAGTTCCTTTCCTCTCCCCACTACCTTAAATCATTCGCTAAAATGTATATTCTAATTCAGTCAAGTCTTCTTTCCTAAGGGTGTCAGTGTTCTTCACTCACAAAGAATTCTCATGTGTGTATTATTAATGCTAGCTATTACTATTTTCCAAATGTTCTGACTTAACTTTATTTGCATTTTACATATACTTATATATTTATAACGTGTATCATGAGTATAATTTACTTAACTTAATTTCAAATACCAAAGAGGAAGCCTAGTTTAGAGCACTAACTCCTTGAGCTATTTTTCCAAGTTGGAAAGGCAGGGGGAGAGAGAAGTGTAATTGGGAATTATACTTTGCCACAAGGCCTTGTTCTCAAATGTTTAAATCCTCTCAGGTTCTTGGGGGCTAGAAATGGTGCTGAGATCTGTTACACAAACAACAACAACAATCAAAAGCAAAACCAAAACAAAAACAAAACCACTTTTTTTATTGTTCGTTATCCACCTAGACTACAAATTTACAGCATACCAAGAAATATGGCTTGACTCATAAAATCAAGTACAACTCAGAAATGAAGGCTAAGAAGCTAAAGGATTTCTAGATGTGTATCTGCCATGTTTTTTAAAAAGAATTATTTATTTAATTTTATTTATTCATTCATTTATTATAATTTGACCAGGGGTAGGGGAGTGAGAAAGCAAGCTGCCAGGTCCAGGACTCAAACTGTGGTAGCCATGTGGGAGTGTCCAGCACCTTAACTGCCATGCCACCTGCTGGTCCCTTCCTGCCATGTTTTTTGTTTTGTTTTGTTTTGTTTTGTTTTGTTTTGTTGTTTGCTTGCTTTCTAGATTTTTGCCATAGAGTGTGTGCACTTGCCAGAGAGAAACAGAGAGAAAATGAGAAATCATCCACCATGGGAAATTGTCATGCTACAATCCCTAGTCCTCAGTCTCCTCTTCGGATTTGGGGCATGCAGGCACATCCACCTGGCATGATTTTTAAGCCTCCTGTTTTGGGACTTGAATAATGAATTTGGTCATGTGGAATCCAGTGCCTTAAACACCATGCCACCTGCCAGCCCCAGTTGTTTTTATTTTTTAATTCATCATCAAATTTTAGCACCCCTAAATTAGATTCACTTTGGCTACATGGAAAATAAATTCTAGCGTTTGCTTTTTGTTTACACATTCTTCTTTAAAATTCCTTAGCAGTTTCAAATGTAGTTCAGAGAGACAACAGTGAATCACAGCAAGAAGACAAGAAGATAGAATGGTACTGGAAAGGGTATATGGACCTGATTCTAGTTCTGTTTCAAGAATGAGTTAGCAACATAGCCTTGGGGAATTGAAGTTCCACTAACATTTCTGTGACACCTGCTATGTTCTAGGCATTGCAATAAGTGCTGTGGGAACTACAAAGATAAAGGAGACATAGATCCTCAAGGGGCTTATCACCTAGTAGGAAATAAAGCATATTTGCCAAACTATGGTAGAATATGTTACAGAACACATGAGTAATGGAATAGAATTTATGGGTACACAGAAGGAAATAAGCATAGTTCTAACCTCAGAGACTAGGGGTGGCAATGTGAAGAAAGTAATATTCAAAGTGGTCCTAGAAGTAGGGGTAGGATTTCTGGATGAGGCTGGGAGGGAAAGGCGTTTTAAATAGAAAGTGCAGGGGAGAGAATGTAAGCAAAGGTGTACAAGAAGAAAGAGCAGGACTGGTTCAAGAAACTTGCTAGGCAGGAAGGCAGGGTCCATTCTGATCCATAAGGAGAGATAAGTTTTTATCGTTAGATGAGAATCAGATTGGGACGGGGCTTGAATTCCTTTCTGAAGAATTTGGACCTTACTAGTGCTGAAGAGCAAGGACGCTGCTAAGATAAACAGCAGCCCAGTGAAGGGCCAGCTTTGCTGGGATGCCCCTTTGGGCACCGTTGGGTAACACGCATGGTGAGGGGTAAGACAGAAGGCTGGGAGGTCAGTGAGAACGCATGGTGGTCACTTTGGATGACAGGGACAGACAGAGAAGGCAGGTGCAGGAGGCATTTGGGAAGGAGAATTGACAGGGCTTGGTGACAATTGGTTTGGGCTGTAAGTGATGCCTGAGGTTGTGTGAGGTTTGGCGTTGGTGAGTCAGAGGGTGGAAATGCTGAGAATGTGGGAGGTTTGCTGGAAAGGAGGCCGAGCTGAGTTTTGAGCATATTCGGTCAATAATGAACAGGTTGGCTAGAGTAACCATATGGAGCCCAGGCCTCTTCCTGAATCCTCCCTGCTCAAAACCCTTCCGTTGCCTTCCTGCTGTACCCAGAGTAAAAGAAAATTCCTCACAATGGTTGGTAAAGGTTTCGGCGCCCTGGCCGCCCACGTTCCCTCTGCGCTCCCTCCTCCTACTCTCTGCCTCTCAGTGAGGGGGGCCATACAGACCTTGCTGTTCCCTAAACGGAGCCCAATGTGGATCTGCCTTGGGGCCTTTCTGATGTTCTCACTTCCTTCAGCTCTTCTTCAAAGGCCATCTTTTAGCTAGTTCTTTTTGTTTGTTTGTTTTTTGTTTCTTTGTTTTTTAGTTTATTTATAATAGAGAGAGGGAGAAAAACAGCCTCCATGGTCTCCTGATCTCCTTCCCCCAACTCTCCAGCTCATCAGGATCTTGGGCATGTATGCCCCCCACTATGGGCCAAAGCAAAGATGAACTTTTTATGGACCAGCAGATGGCGTAATGGTTATGTCACTGGACTCCCACGTAGTTGACCATGGTTGGAGTTCTGGACTCAGTGGCTTAAAACTCATGTGGGCATGTGTGCGTGTGTGCCCAAAATTCCGAGAGGATAATGGAGGAGAGGGGATTGCAGCATTGGGGGGAAATTTTCACTTTCTGTCTCTCTGTCTCTCTTTGTCTCTCTGGTGAGCGTACAGGCAAACATCTATAGCAAAACATCTAAACATCGCTCTCAAAAATAAACAAACCCAGAAACTTTTGATTGGAATCGGTAACCTTTTCAGGTGGGTCAGCCCCACAGTGTCTCATTTCACCACCGCATCACCATCTGACTCCAAAAGGGTCCCTCTCTAGAAAAGCCTTTCTGGTGCCAGCAAATAGCATGGTGGTTAAGGTGTTGGACTCCCACACAGTCAACTACTGTTGGAGTCCTAGACCCAGCAGCTTGAAAATCACATTGGGCGCATGTGAGTGCATGCCAGAAATCCCAAGAGGAGAGTGGAGGAGAAGGGACTGCGGTGTGACCATTCCCCATTGGGGTGCTTTCTCCTCATACCCGAGAGAGTGCACATACACTCTAGGGAAAAAATCAAAAACAGAAATAAACCAAAGGGAAGCCCTTTCCTGATCATCCTGTAGCAAACCACAGCACCAACCCCTTCTTTGCAACTTCCCTTCTCCCCACTTTGCTGTTCCATAGGGCTGCTCTGATTCCCACATGACATACTATGCATTTCTCTGTTTATTATCATAGCCTACAAACTGAACCATAAAGAGAAAAAAAAATAATGTGACAATCTAATGTTTTCAAGGATGCAGCAAGGCTTATTACGCTCACCATGCTTGGGACTGGACATTGATATGAGCCCTTTGAAAAGCAACTTGGCAGTAGCTATGAAGAGTCATAAAATGTTCATGTCCTGGAACAGTCTATGTCTCGGGAATTCTGAAAATCAAATCTAAGAAGATAGTCTAAACTATGGAAGAGAAAATAAGCAGGAAAAGATATACTAATGTGATATTTATAATTTCAAGAAATTGGAAAGATTCTAAATGTCTGACAATATAAGGAGATAGTTAAATTAAGTAAATTACTGTTCATTTACTTAATGATATATTATTCACTTGTTAAAAGGATAGTTATGAAAAGCTGGTTAGCAACAAGGAAAATGCTTAGGAGACAATGTTATATTTAAAAGAACAGGATCTACAATTGTATACAGTATGATTTCGGTTATCTTTATGCAAATAAAAAAAAGACTAAGGAGAAATGAACCAAAATACATTAGGCTAATGGAATTATAGGTGGCTTATTTTTTCAGTCTTTCAGATCTTCTGTATTTAGGTTATATTTTTTTCTATGAAGTGGTTATTTGAGTTTTTAAATCATTTTTTAAGAGACTTTTTTTGCTCTAGGGTGTATGGACTTGCGAGAGAGACAGAGACAGAGAGAAAAAATGAGAAATCATCCTCCCTGGTGGGGGGATGGCCACACCACAATACCCTCTCCTCCATTCTCCTCTCAGGATTCTGGACATGCACGCACACGTACCCAGTGTGTTTCAAGCCACCAGGTCCAGGATTTGGATCGTGGTCAGCCATGTGGGAGCCCAGCATCTCAGCCGCTACACACCTCCTGGCCCTTAAAGAATCAATTTTAAAAAAATACTCAAAAGAAACTGCAGCTACAGAACAACTCACCTCCTAGAATGCATCATTGGGCATGAATAGTGTGAGTTTTCAGGCTAACAGCACCTGCCTTTAGGCCTAGGGCCCCTTACATTCGTCTGCTAGCCTTACAGCTCTAGCCCCACCCCGTCGGGTCTCAGCTCCAACCTCCTGTTCCTGCCGTGTTCCTCTTCGCCACCCCTGCTGTGTCCTCCTGATGATGAGGGTCACGATCTGGAGACAATGAAGGCTGAAAGAGCACGACTTGCCCCGTGCACCTGCACCACATTTGTGTGCATGAATGTAGGCTTAGCCACCTTACCTGTGGCCCTTCTATTTTCTCTTATCTTAGCTGCCCCTCTCCACGTTGAGGGTCCCCACTGTGTTCTCCACAGTGTTTATCACCATTATGGCTTTACTTGTTTATTATCATGGCTGAGAAATTGAAGTGATTTTTAAAAGAAAAAAACCTGGCTCAGTTGTGGGTACTGCTGTGGGAGGCTGGAGTCACATGGTGGGCCTGGGTTTGGATCCCAGGTCAACCTGAAGAGGCCGGGTATGGTGGTATATGCCTCTTTCTCAGCTGGGAATCTGAGGCAGTAGAGTTGCAACAGTAACACCCTGTCTAAAAAAGGCAAAACAAACCTGTATTTCTCTAGCTTCTTCCTGACCTATTCTTTCTCTTTCATAAAGCTGGGGCCAGCAGGTGGTGTGAGGGTTAGGGTGCTGGACTACCACATGGCTGACCGCAGTTTGAGTCCTGGAACTGGTGGCTCGAAAGTCACACTGGGTGTGTATGCATGCATGTGCAAAATCCTGAGAAGAGAATAAAGGAAAAGGGATTACAGTGTGACCATCTCCTCTGCAGGGTATTTTCTCACTTTCTCTCTGTTTCTCTCTGGTGAGTGCACCATGCCCTATGGCAAAAACCAAAAAAAAAAAAAAAAAAAAAAAGAAAGAAAAGAATAATCCAATGTCTACCTTCTAATGCCAGTTAAACTTTTTTGTATGTTTGTTTTAAGAGAGAGATTTTTACTACAGGGGGTATGCGCTCACTGGAGAGACAGAGAGAGAAAGAAAGTGAGAAATCACCCCTGGGGGTGGTCATGCCACAATCCTTTCTCCTCCATTCTCTTCCTGGGATCTTGGGCACGCATGCACCCAGCGAGAGTTTTAAGCCGCTAGGTCTGGGACTCGAACTGTGATCAACTACATGGGAGTCCAGAAATGTAACCATTATACCATCTGCTGGTCCCCAGATGAAAAATAAAAAATATAAAAACATAAAAAAGAGTTAAGCTCTTTTTTATATATAGATTACTTCATTCTACCCCTAGAAGCCAGAAAAACAAGTGTTACATTTTAAGGATGAGGAGGCTGGGGCTTAGAGAGGTTTTTGCAGGAAGAGTTGGCCCAAGTTCACTTATGTACGAAGTTACTGAAATTTAAACCCTCATCTTTTGACCTCAAACCTTATACCCTTAGCCACTACACTAACACATATCAGTTATTAAGATAACCTCAGTTGGGACCAGCAGATGGCATAATGGTTATGTTGCTGGACTCAAAACATGGCTGACTGCAGTTTGAGACCTGGACCCAGAGGCTTGAAACTCACACCAGACATGTGTACGTGCATGCCCAAAATCCCGAGGGGAGAATGGACAAGAAGGGATTGTGGTGTAGCCATTCCCTGCCGCTTTCTGTCTCTCTTTCTCTCCAGCGAGCACACACACCTATAGCAAAAATCTCTCTTAAAATAAAAGAAAGATAACCTAAATTAATTTGTTATATAGATATTACTCAGGTAAACAAGTAAGCAACTGAATAATTCTATCTGAAATTCATAATCAATTGATGCCAGGTTATCTTTGTGTCTGAATTAACCAGCTCACTGCTTCAAATTTTCTCTGTGTATGTCTATAGCATCTCAATAAGGATTAGAGACTCTGAAATGAACAATTTGAAGTATTTTAAAAATATGGATTTTCTCTAGGATTCTAAATGCAGTTGACTCTCTGTATCTGTGGGTTCCTTCTCCTCGACTTTAACCAATCTCAGATCAAAAATGTTTGAAAAAGTAAAAAATAACAATACAACAATAAGAAGTAATTAGAATAAAATTACATCCTAGCAACTATTTACATAGCACTTACTTTGTACTAGGTATTATAAGTAATCGAGGGATGATTTAAAGACAAGAGGATGTGTGGAGGTTATATGCAAATTCTGCACCTTTTTTTAAAAATCATTTTCAGTTTGCTATAGGGAATGTGCACTTGTCGGAGAGAGACAGAGAGAGAGAGAGAAAAGGGGAAGTGAGAAAGCTCCCCCCAGAGGCATGGCCACACCTCAATCCCTTCTCCTCCATTCTCCTCTTGGGATTTTGAACACATATGCACACATGCCTATAATGGTTTTCAAGCAACCAGATTGGGGATTCAAACTGCACAGTCAGCCATGCAGGATCCAGCCACCTTCACCTCCATGCTACCTGCTGGCCCCATTATACTGCACCATTTTATATAAAGGACTTGATCATTCATAAATTTTGGTATCCTTGGTGCCTGGAACTAATCTGCTATGAATAGAGGGATGACTGTATTTGGTTATTAACTAAAATTAATTTTATCTGCTTTGATTAATGGCTTTACTTAAAGGATTTGGAAGTTCTCCTTCGGGACAAACAGCATTTTTTTTTTGATAAAATAAGATCCTTAGTTATTAAATATTAAGTTATTTCCTTTCACCTGGTTATTTGGACTTAAGAAGTGAGCCTATTAATTGAAGACATGTAAGATGTCAAAAAGAATGTACAATCCAGTTGTGACTAATATTGTTTCAGAGGCCATTGCTAACAGAGAGAGACTTTCTGTTTAATAGCCCATTTATTTCAAGTCAGTTTAATAAAGATTCTAAACAAATGTGTTGCAATGGGAATGAAAGAATTTAATTTCCAAAGAAATATTGCCTATCATATTCACCAGTTTAACAGCTCCATAATGTTCTTTTTTTCTTTTTTTTTTGGAGAGGTTTTTGCTATAGGGCGCGTGCGCTCGCCAGACAGACAGAGAGAGACAGAGAGACAGAAAGTGAGAAATCACCCCCTGGGGGGATGGCCACGCCGCAATCCCTTCTCCTCCATTCTCCTCTCGGGATCTTGGGCATGCACGCACACGCGCCCGGCGTGAGTTTAAGCCGCCGGGTTCGGGACTCGAACTGCAGTTGACTACATGGGAGTCCAGCGACATAGCCATTACGCTAACTGCTGGTCCCTCCACAATGTTCTTATATGCATTCTTTGGTTGAAGTCTCATGTAGAAAACCCTTGCAGCTCCTGACGTAGATGTGAGAAGCCATGGCATGATCACTACGCTCACTCTCATCATTGCTCACATGAGAGCTCACTGAGGGGATGACTCTGCTGCCTATTGCATTCAGTGTCCTCATTTTAATGCTTAGGACCAGATAAAGCAGGCACAAATATTGTACTCATTTTACAGATAGATAAAGCAACTGAGGTATAAAAGGATCAAGGAACGTGTTCAAGAGACAGTATTTTGTTGTTTATTATGGGAGAAATAGAAATAAAGAGGGAGACAAACAGACAGACACTCCCACCCCCCAACAGGGTCTCTACGCCAAGATCCACGCCTATCTGCCCCCAACCCTGGGTCATGGGCACACGCGTGCCTGAAGTACTCAAGGAGTTCTCGAGACATGAACTTCTCATGTGGATCAGCTTCACAGAGCTTTGCCTTTTTACCTCCGGGCCACTGTGGGGCTTCTCAAGAGACAGTATTTAAAATAAAACACAAGGTATGTTGTACTGGCTGTTCGCCTTCTCTGTGATGCTGAGAGAATAACATTTTTGAAAGGAATGTCAAGTTGGACTTTACATCTTTTACATTACAAGGGAAAATGAAAGGCTTTTTGAACTGCCGGGGCTGGTGTGTCAGTGATTAATTCCACTGGAGAACTGGTGCAGTGAGAGTTGAAATTTTTGAAGTCTAAAATGTCTGAGCAAGTGTGTTCCTTGTGTGGTTGGTGCTTGTCTCGAAACCCTTTCCCCATCAGCCTGTCCTGCAAATCTCTCCTTCACGGTAAGAAATTCTCACCCTTCAGGGTTCAGAACGGATGGAGCCGTCCTTGGTCTGAGAGGTCAGAGAAGAAATGTGTTGCAGGGGTCTCTGGACTTCTCACAAGGTTGTGGCATGACTCTGTTGATTTGTAGAAATCCACAACCCACCAAGTAGAACAGCCTGGGAGAATTTCTAGCAGAGACTGTGAAAATGTAAAGCACTTCATTGGAGCACATTTAATTCTTTCCCTCCATTTGAGCAGAGCTTTCCCACCTTTGATTAGGAAAGGGGAATTGGAACCAGCAGTTAGCGTAATGGCTATGTCGCTGGACTCCCCCATAGTCAACTGCGGTTCGCGTCCTGGAGCTGGGGGTTAAAACTCATGCCGGCCGCGTGTGCATGCGTGCCCAAGATCCCAAGAGGAGAATGGAGGAGAAGGGACTGCGGCGTGGCCATACCCCCTGGGGGGTGATTTCTCGCTTTCTGTCTCTCTGTCTCTCTCTGTCTGTCTGGCGAGCGCATGCGCCCTGTAGCAAAAACCCCTCCAAAATAAAATAAATAAATAAATAAAGGAAATGGGGAATCAGAAGTTTGCTCATTCAATAAAGCCAGACTGAATACCTGTTTTGTGCAGAATACAGTTTAAATACAACAAGAGATGGAGATATGCTCCTGACCGCTAAGTTTCCATGTTCCAGTGTTAAGATATTCAAATATAAAAAAGTTAAGCTACGCAACATCATAAAGAGATGAATCAGGAGCCACTAGAGTGCCCAGACACCAAGTGTTAAAAATCTGATGCAGGGTGAAGGGCAAGAAGGTCACTGGGTGCTGAAGAGATGAGGGAGACTTCAGGGGAGAGAGAAAATTCAATACCGGTCTTGACGAGAAGGAAGCTAGCCACAGAGCAAAGTGTGGGACCCACTCACCTAAAAACAAAACAGAGACTGGATACGTAGAGTAAGTGCAGAGAAAAGAGTTGAAGAGTATCTAGCAAAACCAGGAGTGGGGGGAACAATTGGCAGGTGGTGGTGTCTGGGAGGGTGGGACTAGAATTTAAAGGGTCTTTCAGTTTTTACTGTGCATAGACATCAATATCGTTGGACTATTTTCCCATTATCTTATATGATTAAGAAATACATTGGAACCAGCAGTTAGCATAATGGCTATGTCGCTGGACTCCCATGTAGTTGACTGCAGTTCGGGTCTTGGACCCGGTGGCTTAGAACTCACCGGGCGCGTGTGCATGCGTGCCCAAGAGCTCGAGAGGAGAATGGAGGAGAAGGGATTGCGGCGTGGCCATCCTCCCCGGGGGGTGATTTCTCGCTTTCTGTCTCTCTGTCTCATTCTGTCTGTCTGGCGAGTGCCCATGCCTTATAGCAAAAAACCTCTCAAAAAAAAAAAAAAGATATACAAAATTGAGCCAGCTGGTGGCCTAGTGGTTAACACAGTTGGATCCCACATGGAAGACTGTACAGTGTGAATCTCCCACTCAGTAGCTTGAGAAACAGCCAGGCATGTGTGCGTGCGTGCCCAAAATCCCAAAAGGAGACTGATATTCCAACCTCGGAGCCAGTTTGCTCCTCCTTTCAAGAGTGTACTTTCACTGTCCTTTCCCCTGCTTCGTACTTCCATTATACCCAGCTGTAAAGCTTGGTTGTTCCACTATTGAAGAAGAGAAAGAAGAGGAGGTGGAGGAGGGGGAAGAGAAGAAGAAAAAAGCAGCAGCCCCAAAGGAAAGAGAACTAGGGAAGGGATTGCAGGATAGTCATGCCCCATTGGGGATGCTTTCCTCTCTCTCTCCCTTTCTCTCTCTCTCTGGCAATCATACATGCCCTTTGGCAAATTTTTAAAAGAATACACATTTTACAAGAAAGAGGTAGGACTTGAGTTTGTAGGGGAAGAGGAAGAGGCTATTTTAGCTTGAGTAAATGCCTACAGGTGGCAGGGTGTGTTTGGGGAACAGTGAGTATGTGAGTCTGTGGAACCAGCTCAGAAGAGATGTTATCATAGGATAGTCTGGGGGCCAGGTGGAGAGGAGCTAAGGATAGAAGACCTAGGAATGTGAGCCTTTCAGCTTTGACCAGAGTGATGAGAAATGGGCAAACCTTTGATCTGGTATTGATTAATCTGGCTACATGAGAATTAATTTACAAGTAAGCACCTTTGAAGACTCACAAAAGTTAGACAATATGAATTCAAATCTACCCATTTTGTGAAAGTCCATGGGATTGTTTCTTATACTAACTAGAGTGAAAAAGTCTCTTGACTGGGGCCAGTAGATGGTGTGGAGGTTAAGATAGCTGGATCCCACACGGCCAAGACTCGGTGGCTTGAACAACATGCTGGATGTGTGTGCTCAAAATCCTAGCCAGAG
This sequence comes from Tupaia belangeri chinensis, assembly GCF_000334495.1. NCBI lineage: Eukaryota > Metazoa > Chordata > Mammalia > Scandentia > Tupaiidae > Tupaia > Tupaia belangeri. Next base: position 2,377,379 of record NW_006160129.1, read on the forward strand.
ACTGGAGAAGGAATTGCAGTGTGGTCATCCTTCCTGGGAGGCAATTTCTCACTTTCCCTCTCACTGTCTCTGTCTCTCTCTCTGGCAAGCACATGCTCCCTAAGGCAAAAACCTCTCAATACAACAAAAACAAAAAGGCTCTGACTTATGCAAACCTGTGTTAGATTTTTCAGGAAACACCGAAAAACAAAAATGCTCTTATCAGCTGCAATTGAGAAGTAGCTACTTTCACTTGATGCATAAGATTAATTCTAGTATAAATCTTTATGCAACATTTGACATCTTTGATGAATGATTCTAATGTCTGAAGGAGATTTCGATCCCCAGCAAATGAGAAATGACTGAGTCAAATTTGTAAAAACTGAGTAAAAATGACTTGATTTTAAAAATGAAAATCAGATAAATTTTGCAACATGGTATTTGTTTTAGTCAATTTGTCCTTTCTTAGATGAACTGACAAAATCCATTTTTTGAACTTGTGTTTATAATTACAGCACTAGTCAGACACTCTATGTATATATTATGTTTTCCACATACACACTGCACATACAACTTTTATACAATAGAGGCATTGTAACCAAAATCTGTGGCTATGGGGCCGGCAGGTGGTGTGCTGGTTGAGGCACTGGACTCCCACATGGCGGATCTTGTTTCAAGGCCCGGACATGGTGGCTTGCTTTCTTACTTTCTCTGTCTACTCACTTTCTCTCTCTCTCTCTGGTCAAATTAAATAATAGTAAATAAAATAAATAATTATTTTTTAAAAATCTGGAGCTATGGAGGGAGGTTGGAAAACTAACTGATCTACAAGCTAATTTTGAAGGGAACATTTTAGACCTAATAATGAGGAAAAAGACTGTTGCTAGTTGAAACTTGAGTCATGCCTTGTGACTCACTTTAAATGACTGGATTCTGGGTGAGATTAATTTCTTTATTGACCAACAAGTGGAAGAGAGAGGCATCAGAGTCCCAGAATGATGGTGTGAGTTAGGTCTATCAAAACATAGTCTTCATTCTATCACCAATTTTCTTGTAACCAGAACTGCTGTTTGAGGAAACGCTTTCCTCCTTAAAATTTTAAAGACTTTTGGGCCAGCAGGTGGTGTGGAGGTTAAGGTGCTGGATCCCATGTGACTGACTGCAAGGTTGGAGTCCCAACTTGGTGGCTTGAAAATCACACCAGGTGTGTGGGCGTGGATGACTAATATCTTAAGGGGAGAAAGGAGAAGGGACTGTGGCATGGCCATCCTCTTCGGGAGGTGATTTCTCACTTTCCCTCTCTCTTTCTCTGGAGAGTGCACAAGTCTGATAGCAAAAATTAAAAAATAAATAAATGAAAGAATTTCAATCTCCATTTTACCTCTCACCACACAGTTTTTCCCCTCACCCAATACGGTTTTGCCCTTTTCAGAGGCAAATGAAATTCTTAATAGGTAAAACCGAGTTTTCTGGCCTGGTGAAGAAAAAGATAAATAACAGGGGACCAGAAAGGTTCAACAAGCCTTTAAAAATTACACAGAAAGAGAGATCTCTGATTTCATATGTTACGTTTTCCTCAGAACCTCTTCTCTGTTCTTTTTAATCCTTCTTTATCCTTTGAAATTACTTTGTGGCATCTCTTCCCCTCACAGGGATAAGGACAGCAGGAGGTGGCATCTGACCTCCGGGTGTTGGCAGAAGGCAGGAATGTAAGATGATCCTGTGTCTTATGTGATTAGACAGAGTCAGACAGAATTTACGATGATGATTTTTGGACTGAAAAATGATCCTTTAAAAATATCTAACCACTTACATGTAGTTTTCCAACACCCATCTTGGTAAAAATTGATCACTTAATCCAGTAAATATTTACTGCTATCTGTTAAGTTGAATTAAAAAAAAAAATCTTGTAGTCCTGTTGTATTATGTTAATCGACAGGTTTACGGGAGAGCAACAGCAGAATCTAAGCTCCCAATACAATGCAGACAGGGCAAGTCTGTTTCTGGCTCTCTCCTCCAGTTTCTCTTCCTCTCTTTGTTCCACCTCCTTTCCTGACTAATGTACCATTAATGTATATATATTAGAAGACTTTAAAACCTCCCTGGAAAAATAGAATTAAAGCATGAGTATACACTGGTGCAAACATTTTAGAATATCCATGCAGAGTTTTTCCTTTTTTTTTTTTTAGAATTATTTTATTTCATTTTATTCATTGTCATTATTCTACTTTTTATTGAAGTTGACCAGAGAGAGACACAGAGAGAGAAGGAGAGTGAGAAAGCAAGTTGCCAGGTCCAGGTCCAGGACCTGAACCACCGTCAGCCATGTGGCACTCTAGCTACCTCAACCACCAAGCCATCTGCCGGCCTCCCAAGTTTTTCATAATAAATATAATCCATGAACTATTTCAAGACCTCTCATATTAGTATATAGTATGTTTGAGAGGAAACACACAAAAATATGCAAAAATATAAACATTAATGATTCTGTTACGGATCCCCAAAAGCAAGAGAACAAACACCCCATTCATTCCCAGTGACCATAAATCAGTGTATCCCAGATTTGTGACCTAAAAAAAAGTTGGAGAATTTACTATTTACTATTTTTATTGTTCTAAGTTTAGGGATAAAACTCTTAAGATTAAAAATATGTTGGTATTTTCATTCAACTTAATTTTATCTAAGTATTTATCAACATATCAACTGCTTATAACACATCCTATATATTTATCATTTACTTACATGAAATAATAATTTATTAAAATATGTCAATGATAGTATTCATAATATATTCACATATTTTCATATATTAAAGTACTCATTCGTGAAAGGGTTATCTTTTCTTTACCTATTTTTAAGTGTTTTTAATACTTTAATATTTTGCTTTTGCGATAATGAAAAATGTTTTGTGAGTCTTTTTTCTTTTTTTGAAGATTTACATTGTGTTTTTCTTTTTCTAACCAACAGCTAAATTTAGAAGTTCTATCTTACATCACCAATGAGCCTTGTTGGTACAAAAAGTTTATATTTTGGGGGGCTATAAAGACTTTTTGTCCCCTAAGCCTTATTTACAAAGTTTTTGTCAATTGTTTTCCACTGCCCCTCGTATTCACTTGCCAGCAATCAGCAAAAAGAAAGCTGGGACTGTGTCAAAAATATTCAGTGGCCCACATTCATCCTTCTTCGGCAGGGTTTACTCAATAGCCCTGCCCCTTCAGCTACTGTGCCAGCCGTCGGAAACAGCTAGTTGTTGTCTGAAATGAAGAAGGATTGGAAACGTGGGGCCTGTTTCTTTTCCTGCAAGTAACAATCCCTCCATTTAACATTCTTTTGGTGCCCTTGAATCCTTCGGTAGACTGCCTTGTGTTCCATGTGCAGTGGAGGCCAATCTGAGAGTAACCTCCTAGCCTGCTGCTGACCCTCCCAGGGTGACACAGCGACAGG
>NW_006160129.1:2382802-2387618 GCF_000334495.1 Tupaia belangeri chinensis
ACATGGAGCAAGTGGATACTGACGGCCAGTAATAATACTGCAATATTCTCTAAATGGCTTCCCTGCTTCTTTTTTTAAATTTTTTTATTTTTTTGAGCTCAGCCAGTCAGATTTAATCTAAAACAAGTAGTACCATGAATCAAATTTCCCCGAAAGGGGAATTTTATTGATTACTTTATTCCCTTACAAATAGACCAACTGTAATCAAATGAGGTGAACATTCACCTTACGATTTTATCATCTTTGGGGCTGGCAGATGGCATGGTGGTTAAGGCCGCTGGACTCCCACACGGCTGACCATGGTTCAAATCCTGAATCTGGTGGCTTGCTTTCTCTCTCTCTGTCCCTCTCTAGTCAAATTAAAATAAATAAATAAAGCTAAGTAAAATAATTCTTAAAAAAAATTTTATCATCTTCATAATAGAAAAGATGAGGCTTATAATTAGATCACTTGACCCTTTCTCTTCTTATCTCCTCCCAGTTCAAAATGCTTGCTTACATCTCTTAATAGCCAGCATTGTCTTAGATCTGCAGTTGGGCTCAACACATTCAAGCCTTAGCACAATCTTCTTTGTAGTTTTTGCCTTTTTCCTGAAAAGAGGCTTAGTCTGTCCACCATAGCCACTCTGCTTCTTGTCATAACACCGCTTTCCCTGAGCATACGGAGAATCCTTGCCCTTTTTGTACTGTGTCACTTTATGAGGTTGGTGCTTGCCACACTTCTTACAGAAAGTCCGACGGGTTTTAGCGATGTTCACCATGCTTGCTGGCCTGCTATCTGCACAGAAAGCATGCATGGATTCTTGACATTTATCGCAGACCTTGTTAACAGTTGGCAGGATTGTAAAACAGCATTCATGAAACAAGCCAGCTAACACTCTGTAGAGAACAGTTATCATTTAATTTTTCTTTTGTTTGCATTTATTTTCTGAAGAATTATTTTTTATTGATGCCTGTTTTGATTAAAGTCTTTAATGCTCAAAAATGATTGAACTGTTTTCTCTGCTCTAAAATACAAGCTTCATGGGACCGCCAGGTGGTGTGCTGGTTGAGGCACTGGACTCCCACATGGCGGATCTTGTTTCAAGGCCCGGACATGGTGGCTTGCTTTCTTACTTTCTCTGTCTACTCACTTTCTCTCTCTCTCTCTGGTCAAATTAAATAATAGTAAATAAAATAAATAATTATTTTTTAAAAATCTGGAGCTATGGAGGGAGGTTGGAAAACTAACTGATCTACAAGCTAATTTTGAAGGGAACATTTTAGACCTAATAATGAGGAAAAAGACTGTTGCTAGTTGAAACTTGAGTCATGCCTTGTGACTCACTTTAAATGACTGGATTCTGGGTGAGATTAATTTCTTTATTGACCAACAAGTGGAAGAGAGAGGCATCAGAGTCCCAGAATGATGGTGTGAGTTAGGTCTATCAAAACATAGTCTTCATTCTATCACCAATTTTCTTGTAACCAGAACTGCTGTTTGAGGAAACGCTTTCCTCCTTAAAATTTTAAAGACTTTTGGGCCAGCAGGTGGTGTGGAGGTTAAGGTGCTGGATCCCATGTGACTGACTGCAAGGTTGGAGTCCCAACTTGGTGGCTTGAAAATCACACCAGGTGTGTGGGCGTGGATGACTAATATCTTAAGGGGAGAAAGGAGAAGGGACTGTGGCATGGCCATCCTCTTCGGGAGGTGATTTCTCACTTTCCCTCTCTCTTTCTCTGGAGAGTGCACAAGTCTGATAGCAAAAATTAAAAAATAAATAAATGAAAGACTTTCAATCTCCATTTTACCTCTCACCACACAGTTTTTCCCCTCACCCAATACGGTTTTGCCCTTTTCAGAGGCAAATGAAATTCTTAATAGGTAAAACCGAGTTTTCTGGCCTGGTGAAGAAAAAGATAAATAACAGGGGACCAGAAAGGTTCAACAAGCCTTTAAAAATTACACAGAAAGAGAGATCTCTGATTTCATATGTTACGTTTTCCTCAGAACCTCTTCTCTGTTCTTTTTAATCCTTCTTTATCCTTTGAAATTACTTTGTGGCATCTCTTCCCCTCACAGGGATAAGGACAGCAGGAGGTGGCATCTGACCTCCGGGTGTTGGCAGAAGGCAGGAATGTAAGATGATCCTGTGTCTTATGTGATTAGACAGAGTCAGACAGAATTTACGATGATGATTTTTGGACTGAAAAATGATCCTTTAAAAATATCTAACCACTTACATGTAGTTTTCCAACACCCATCTTGGTAAAAATTGATCACTTAATCCAGTAAATATTTACTGCTATCTGTTAAGTTGAATTAAAAAAAAAAATCTTGTAGTCCTGTTGTATTATGTTAATCGACAGGTTTACGGGAGAGCAACAGCAGAATCTAAGCTCCCAATACAATGCAGACAGGGCAAGTCTGTTTCTGGCTCTCTCCTCCAGTTTCTCTTCCTCTCTTTGTTCCACCTCCTTTCCTGACTAATGTACCATTAATGTATATATATTAGAAGACTTTAAAACCTCCCTGGAAAAATAGAATTAAAGCATGAGTATACACTGGTGCAAACATTTTTTAATATCCATGCAGAGTTTTTCCTTTTTTTTTTTTTAGAATTATTTTATTTCATTTTATTCATTGTCATTATTCTACTTTTTATTGAAATTGACCAGAGAGAGACACAGAGAGAGAAGGAGAGTGAGAAAGCAAGTTGCCAGGTCCAGGTCCAGGACCTGAACCACCGTCAGCCATGTGGCACTCTAGCTACCTCAACCACCAAGCCATCTGCCGGCCTCCCAAGTTTTTCATAATAAATATAATCCATGAACTATTTCAAGACCTCTCATATTAGTATATAGTATGTTTGAGAGGAAACACACAAAAATATGCAAAAATATAAACATTAATGATTCTGTTACGGATCCCCAAAAGCAAGAGAACAAACACCCCATTCATTCCCAGTGACCATAAATCAGTGTATCCCAGATTTGTGACCTAAAAAAAAGTTGGAGAATTTACTATTTACTATTTTTATTGTTCTAAGTTTAGGGATAAAACTCTTAAGATTAAAAATATGTTGGTATTTTCATTCAACTTAATTTTATCTAAGTATTTATCAACATATCAACTGCTTATAACACATCCTATATATTTATCATTTACTTACATGAAATAATAATTTATTAAAATATGTCAATGATAGTATTCATAATATATTCACATATTTTCATATATTAAAGTACTCATTCGTGAAAGGGTTATCTTTTCTTTACCTATTTTTAAGTGTTTTTAATACTTTAATATTTTGCTTTTGCGATAATGAAAAATGTTTTGTGAGTCTTTTTTCTTTTTTTGAAGATTTACATTGTGTTTTTCTTTTTCTAACCAACAGCTAAATTTAGAAGTTCTATCTTACATCACCAATGAGCCTTGTTGGTACAAAAAGTTTATATTTTGGGGGGCTATAAAGACTTTTTGTCCCCTAAGCCTTATTTACAAAGTTTTTGTCAATTGTTTTCCACTGCCCCTCGTATTCACTTGCCAGCAATCAGCAAAAAGAAAGCTGGGACTGTGTCAAAAATATTCAGTGGCCCACATTCATCCTTCTTCGGCAGGGTTTACTCAATAGCCCTGCCCCTTCAGCTACTGTGCCAGCCGTCGGAAACAGCTAGTTGTTGTCTGAAATGAAGAAGGATTGGAAACGTGGGGCCTGTTTCTTTTCCTGCAAGTAACAATCCCTCCATTTAACATTCTTTTGGTGCCCTTGAATCCTTCGGTAGACTGCCTTGTGTTCCATGTGCAGTGGAGGCCAATCTGAGAGTAACCTCCTAGCCTGCTGCTGACCCTCCCAGGGTGACACAGCGACAGCCATCCGATGGCCTGGCATGTCTGCACAGAGCTGGTTGCAGGTGATGTTAGCAGCTTGATCTAGGCAAATGGACATTAAGCCAGAAAATGGGAGGCTAGGAGAGATCATACAAATGATAAAAGATTGGCCTAACAGGTGGCATAGAGGTTAAGGTGGGTGATCCCACAGGGCTGACTGAATGGTTCAAATCCTAGACTCACTGGCTTGAAAAACATGCTGGGCATATGGGTACATATGCCCAAAATCCCAAGAGGAGAATTGAGGAGAAGTGATTATGGTGTGCCATTCTCCCCAGGGAGTGGTTTCTCACTCTTCCTCTCTCTGTCTCTCTCTGGCAAGTGCAGGTCTCCTAGAGCAAAATTGAAGAAAAAAATGATAAAAGATAAAATGTCAGGGCCAGCAAGATGGCGTAGCGGTTACATCACTAGACTCCCACATGGCTGACTAAAGTTTGACTCCTGGACCTGGTGGCTTCAAAAATCACACCTGGTACATGCATGCATGCCCGAGATCCTGGGAATAGAATAGAGAAGGGACTGTGGTGTGGCCACCCCACTGGAAGGTGATTTCTCACTTTCCCTCTCACTGCCTCTGTCACTCTTTCTGGTGAATGCACGTGCCCTAAGGCAAAAACCTCTTAAAAAAAAACACAATGTCTGACTATTATGACCTCCTCTCTGTAGTTAGCCTATACCACAATGTGCCTTGATCTTACAAAGCTAAGTACACAATCAATTTGTAAACGTTCTGTAGACATAAAAAATCACGTATTCTCTTTTTGTAAGGCCTATGTATGCTTTATCTACTGTTCACTGATCATGCACACGTACTTATATATACATGTATGTATCATAAGCTTTAAATTATTATAGTCTTCTTGCTATTTTTTTTTTATGATAGAAAGCATGTACACATGAGAAAGAGAGAGAGAAGTACCCTTGTTACACCACAATCCTCTTTCC
>NW_006160129.1:2387649-2416373 GCF_000334495.1 Tupaia belangeri chinensis
CCCTAGGCTCCACTCCTTCAGATTCTGTGTGCCTGGTATACATACAATGTGTTTTCAGACCAGCCCAGGGATCTGAACCCATGGTTGGCCATATGGCTTCCAGAATTGTGAGGTACTTGCATTATTGCTGTGCCACCGAGGCTGGGCTCTTGCTTGGTTATGACTTAAATTATTTTATCAAATTCTGAAAGGGGCATATTAAAAATCTATGACTACAGTTGTCATTTTATTAAATACTCCTTGTTTCTTGATTTAAAAAAATGATGATTTTTTTTCTTTTAGTGCATAACTACCAACTGTTATATCTTTTTCATGTTTATATTTGTGCTACAGGAAAATAGGCTGGCTGCATATACAAGGACACCCAAGGGGCCAGCGGTGACACAGTGGTTAAGGCACTGGACTCCCATGTGGTCAACCATGGTTGGAGTCCCAGACCCAGCAGCTTGAAACTTACACCAGACACATGTGTGTGTGTGTGCCCAAAATTCTGAGAGAAGAATGAAAGAGAAGGGATTGTGGTGTGGTCATCCTCCCTGGGGGGTGATTTCTTGCTTTCTGTCTCTTTGGTGAGTGCATGTGCCTTATAACAAAAATCTCTTAAAAAAAAAAAAAAGATACCCAAATACCAGTGGCTTAAATAAATAGAAATGTATTTTCTCAAACGTAAAAGATGTTTGAAGGTAGGAAGCCCAGGGCTGGTATAGTGGCTCCATGTCATCTGGGATTCAAACTTCTTGAGATTTTTGCTATAGGGCACATGAGCTGGCCAGAGGGATAGAGAGAGAGAGAAAGTGAGAAATCACCCCCTGGGGGGATGGCCACACCACAGTCCTTTCTCCTCCATTTTCCTCTTGGGATTTTGGGCACACACGCATATGTGTCCCATATGAGTTTCAAGCCGCTGGGTCTGGAACTAGAACCATGTCAGCCATGTGGGAATCCAGCACCTTAACTAATACATCATCTGCTGTGCCCTTCCTGTCTTCCTACTCTGCCACCTTTACTATGTGACACTTATTCTCCCACTCATGGCTACAGGATAAGGAGTGGGTATTATATGGGTATCTAGCAAGCTGCCACAGTACCTTTAATCATTCCTTCCTCTTGCTCTGATTTAATGCTTTCAACCTTGAATTTCCCTTCTTTTTGTTAATTGCCATAGAGTAAGTGTACACGTACATATGAGAGAGAGAGAGAGAGAAAGCACCCCCAATAGGGCATGGTTATGCTGTAACCCCTTCCTCTCCATTTCTCAATCTTGTCAGGATTTTTAGGCATGCATACACATGCATCCACAGTGGTTTTCAAGCAGTTGGACCAGGATTTGAACTATAGTCAGCGATGTGGGATCTGGCTCCCAACACACTGTACTTAACCACTGCGCTATGGGGCTGGCCCTGACCTTGAATCTTGAATTTGATGTTAATATCGCCACTCCTGCTTTAAGGATTTGGCTAACATATTTCTGTCTAATCATTTATTTTCAAACTTCCTTTGTTTTCTTTCAGGTGACTTCTTAGGTATAGCTTAATTTTTTTTGTTTTGTTTTTTTGTTTAGCCCAGTCTGAAAGTTTGTCTTTTCTGGCTTTTTTTTTTTTTTAAGAATTATTTATTTAATTTTATTTATTCATTCTTTTATTTATTTATTTTTTATTTGACCAGAGCGAGACACAAGAGAGAGAGGGAAAGTAAGAAAGCAAGCCACCAGATCCTAGACTTGAACTGTGGTTGGCCATGTGGGAGTGTCCAGTGCCCCAACCACCATGCTGCTGGCTGGTCCTTATGTCTTTTGAAAGGGATATTTAATTTATTCAAACATATACTAGTAACTGATATATTTATTTATTTATTTATATTCTTTCCTTTATATTTATTCATTATCATTGTTTTCCCCCCTTTTCCTTAGGTTTACTGATTTGATTTTTTAAAAATTATTTCCTCCTCTCCTCCTCCTAAATGGAAAGTTCTTCTATAAAGTACTTTCTTCTTCTTCTTTTTTTTTTTTTTTAATTTTGCCAGAGGACATGTGCACTCTCCAGACACAGAGACTATGAGAAAGGGAGGGGGAGAATCACCCCCCCCAAGGGGAATGATCATGCCACAGTCCTTTCTCTCCCATTTCACCATCTGTCAGCATGTTGGACATGCATGTAGATGTGCCCAGCATGTTTTATAAGCCACCGAGTCTGGGACTCAAACCATGAAGTTGGCCATATTGGATCCAATGCCCTTAGCCACCATCAGGCCACAGATTGGCCCATGCTCACTTCTCTTACATAAAATGCCTTTTTCTGACTGCATAGCCATATCACAGGTTCACTGTGAATAGGCTGAAAAGCAATGTAATTTATTTCTTCAATAGTGAAATAATAAATACGGTTATTGGTGCCATGTAATACATAAGGAAGTTTATTTTCCTCATTTCCTTCGACAGCACATGTAGACAGCAAGAAATATCTCACCCACTGTCTTAAGCAGAGCTGGAAATTAGCCAGGTCTTGACAAAATTGCTGTGTGCAGCATTTCCCGGAGTTCTTCCACGGTCCACCCAATGAAGGAAAACGGAGAGTTCATGTCCTAGAACTCTAAAGTGTGCTTGGGAATGAATTATGATTGCTATTCATCCTCAGGCTTCTCTAACTCTGCACCAAATGCAATAGGTTGTCACAGTGACAAAGCAAATACCCATAATGAGTAACGCGGTAGTGCGTTCTGTGGCTGGCTCTCCCCATAGCATTTGTTTTCAAAGAAGTTTTAAAACCTCTTTCCATGGAAGGCTTGAGTTCTACAAGGTTTGTTCTAACTCTATACAGAAATTTTATATGAAATGTAGCTTTAGATTACTTGGTGAAATTATTAATTCTTTTTCTTTTTTGGTACTTTTACGTTTACATGCATCTATTGCTTCAGAGAAAAGTCTTTTTTCTCTTGTCTGGCTCCAAATTATTACACCTTCCACTTGACGTTGTAACAGTACACTTGTTCCCACAGGCAATCAAGGATCCTAAAATTAAGCAAATAGTACAAGTGCTAGCATCTACGTAGGAATGTTGCAGTTTTACCATGGGGAACAATATACAAGAAGGAATCAAAGTCTTATTAAAGCCATAAACTTCTACCTGACTTCATTCTTCTACTTTACTTCGTCCTTAACAGTTAATATTATTTTAGATCCCTTATGGGGTATTATTTGGCTACACACTAATACACATTTTGATAAATCTTAGAATAATAATTCCATGTAGTAAACTATTTATCCTCTGCTAAAATGCTTCATTATGAAGAAAATAAATTAAATAAATAAATAATCTATTTTACACAAGCCACTCACTACATGAAAACATTTGGACTGTAGTAACGGTCCCCGGTGCTCTCTCTCTTTATCATTAGGAGTGCGGTGGCCTCTCTACACTATCTGCCACTTTCTATGGATGTAGAGCAAAGGGACAAAGTTCTGCTGTTGGAAGTGCCACCCTTCCTATCCCCATCATCTTTCTGGAATGTTTTAGGCAAAGGGGGCAGGGTAGGATGTCATAAGAATGAAATAATTAATTCATTGATTTTAAATCTACCACTTTCTCTTCTTCTTAGGTATTTCCCTTCTAGTATTGACTATATGAGGAGCTTAGCAGGCAGGTCCCCTGGCCTAGCAGTTAAAGGAGCTGAATGCCACATGGCTGATGGGGTAGTTCAAATCCCAGCCCAGGCAGCTAGAAAAACACACAGGGTACACATTTGTGCATGCCCCAAATCCTAACAGGGTGGAGGAAGGGAAGAGAAGGGATTGCAGCATGACCATGTCCCATGGGAGGTGCTTATTAAAAAAGGGTTGTCAAGGGAGGGAAGTTTGTCTCACATCAGCCCCAGCAGAAGTGGGAAAGATTTGAGAAATGAGAAATAAAAACATCTGATGACAAGAAAATTACAATAGAAAAATACATGCAAGTTATCTGGCTTGAATAGGACCATTTATTGATATATAGTATGAGTTTGACTGTACTGGCTTTTGGTATCTATTATAAATATGGTTTCACAAGATTGTCCATGTGTTGCCAATCGTAGAAACTGTTGATGGGTCATAAGGAAGGATGTTGTATTCATTTTTACTATTCTTTGTGCCTTTGTGTATATTTGAAACTTTCCATAACAGAACATTATTAAAACAAAATAAATGGCTTCAGAAAACTGTTCTAGATTGGTTAATTCTGGGAAAAAAAAAAGAGAGAGAGAGAGAGATTCCTCTAGGGCAGTGGTCTCCAACCTTTTTGGCACCAGGAATCAGTTTTGTGAAAGACAATTTTCCCACAGATCAGGGTAGAAAGGTGATGGATTCTGGCTTAAAGCCTGCTACCAGATGCAGCCCAATTGTCACTTGCCACTTATTGATAGGATTTTGATATGAGTCTGTAAGTAATTGATTCATTATGGTCTCTGTGCAGTCAGAGTCTCTGCTAATGTTAATCACTATTTGCAGCTGTTCCCCAGTGCTAGAATCACCACCTCAGCTCCACCTCAGATCATGCATTATATTCTCATAAGGAACATACAATCTAGAGCCCTAACATGAGCAAAAGGGTTAGAGTTCCTGTGAAACTTATGCCTCCTTGAACTGAAAGGAGATGGAGCTTAGGTGGTAATGCAAGTGATAGGGAGCAACTGTAAATACAGATAAAGCTCTGCTCACTCACCAATCACTCACCTCCTGCTGTGCAGCCTGGTTTCTAGAGTAGGTTGGGGACCCCTGCTCTAGGGTATACAGTTCCCATGAAAAGGATGTCAGAAATATGTTCATCAGTGGAATGCAAAACTGGTCTGGCAAAGTATATCAAACCTAGACACAGATCCTGCAAGCGACACTCTGTGATTAAACTGGGAAAAAACAGGCTCACCTAGCATTCGTAAGTAGCCTTTTACAATACTGAAATTGCAAAGTTTTAGTATTAAAAAAAATCCAAAATATTTAGAGAGCTGAGCCATCAGTTTTGTTGTTATTTTTGCTTTCATATTATTTGGACCAGAGAACTAGATAGGGAGTCAAGAGGTTATATAAACTAATCCCAAGAATACAACCTATTTTTTCTCTAAGTATCTTTATTCTTTCCCCCAATTAAATAAGAAGAAACCCAGAGACTAAACTTTTTATGTTCCAGAGCATTTTGAAAAATAGCCATGTTTGTGAGATTTGTTTAATATATCATAGAGAATTTTGTTATTTCAGAGAGATTGTCTGCTTTGGTAAGAACAAATAGAGAATAAAGACTCTAAATAAATGAATCGGTCTAAGAGTCTGTTTGACAGTGTCACTTCTTTGTGAAATTTCCACATAAGCTGCCACGTTTTCATTTTCTTCTCAGCTGGCCTGAACTTAGAGCAGTGATCTGCCACACTCACGTTATCAGTCATGTGCTAGAATACAGAAATATAGATGATCCTCACCTCGGGTACAGTCTTAGTGGGCTAATGAAATAGGATGACAAAGGTCATGAAACTCTGGCAGAATACGTATGCATTGATCTAGACAAGTTCCGTGTGATTGATGTGACTATGGCATGTTTTGTGACTTTTTTGGTTACGTTGCTTAGATTTCAATCAGATTTTAAGCTAAGGGGTGAAATGCCCTAGGGGATATGTCACACGGTATCGGGAACATGCAGAGTGGCTTTGCTACTCAAATAAAATTAAATCCTGAGAAACAAAACCCTCCAAGGAACTGAATGTAGAGGAAAAAGGGGAAGGACAATACCTTATCATTAAAAATCAATCTGATATTTACTAAGTGCCTCTTCTGATGATTTCTTAGGTTTCAGCAGTTAGCAAATCTTGGTTCACAAAATACTTTAACATACATTATCTTATTTGATCCTCCCAACAACCAGGGAGGTTAAGAGAGACAATCTGAAGATGAGGAAATTGCATCTCAGAGACTTTAAGTGCTTTCTGAATCCCTATCTTCAGCCTGAGGAGGTGGGGAGCACTGAAACTACCCAGGTCTCCAAACCTTCTGTCCTGTGGCTCAGTCCCCCTTGACCACGTGGCACCGTGTTCCTCTATTCTGTGCCTGCTCTGGTGGAGGAGTTCAAAGAAGACACGATCCCTGCCCTCAGAGAGTTTGTGATTGAAGTGGGAGAATATAAAATTTCATAGTGAAACAAGCAGAGATGAAGCAGGCTATTAATACAATAGCAACTGAATTATTGGGTTGTCGGAAAAGTCATGATATTTTTCTTTTTTTCTATGCAAAACTGTGTCATGACTGTTCTGATGACCCAATTTTTTTTTTTTTTCCTGGAGAGGTTTTTGCTATAGGGCATGTGCGCTAGCCAGACAGACAGAGAGAGACAGAAAGCGAGAAATCACCCCCCCAGGGGGATGGCCATGCCACAATCCCTTCTCCCCCATTCTCCTCTCAGGATCTCGGGCATGCACGCACACGCGCCCGGCATGAGTTTAAGCCACCGGGTCCAGGACTCGAACCGCGGTCAACTACGTGGGAGTCCAGCAACATAGCCATTACGCCAACTGCTGGTCCCGACCCAATATTTTAATTGGGAAAAAAAGTGCTATAAATTCTACCTCATGCCCTGAAAAATATGTGTGGGTACCTGAGAATCCCCATCAACTGAATATTTCTGAAGTTTTCTGGGTAGGCAATCAATATGTCCCTGGAGAGGTTCCATGATTCATTCTCAACCAGGGGAAAGCCAGTAGGCAGTCTCACACAGCTCCATGGTGACACAGGGGCACTTCAAAGGGCCCGTTCTGAGTCCTGCAGTTTTTATGGGCTTCTGTCACGCCTTAGGCTGAGAACTGGACCCACTGGGAGCTAGCCCTGGCCTTGTGTATTGTCAGGTCCTCTAAACCCTCAGTGTGTGCCACTGAGGAAATTGCCTCTTCATCTCCTCTTATTTACCTAATTTGCAAAGGGATTAAAAGAGATGAGTCAAATATTTCACTGAAAACTGACAAGAGGCAGAAAAATGGGATGAATTTGTTCTATACTCAAGGGGATTTCAAGGGGCTGCAGGGTGATCATGTTTATTTTCCAGTGTCCTATGTCCAAACCTAAAATTTTCCAAACCCCTATTTGTTTCAGAAGCAAATTTTTATTCCAAATATCTGTTCGTTCTTTTTTCAGCAGTGCAACCTGTCCTCAGAGACAGCTGCAGGCCAGTCACTGTCTGTCCCTGTCTTTGTCTTCCCTGCTGAGTGGCATGTTGCCTGGGAGGCCCTGTGGGGACTTCTGAAGCCTTCAGTGAAGGGCTGGCAGCAATGCTTTTTAAAAAGTGCCTATGCCCAGCCAGGTTCAGCAACATTATGGACATTCTTGTGTAGTCTTCAAAACACTAATATGCTAAAGCATCTATTGGAATAGACCAGCATGCACAGATCTGCTGTGTAACCCTGACTGCACCAGAGCAGAGTCAAACCAGCAGACATGTGCTGGCAGAAGCTGTGCTGGGGCAGCTCCTTAGGCATCAGTGCATGCCACCCGACAGGAGGGCAGGGTGAATTCCGACTGGAGTTCAGAATGCAACCATAATGCTCTGTGAGTAAATGTGTGTGCTCTGTAGGGGTATCAACACTGTCTACTTACTTGAGTGCAAATATGGGCACAATTCTCCTAAGGCCAAGCACACACCTACTACCACTGGAGCGCTCATGTCCTCCAAGCTGCATCCTTTGAATTACTTCCTTGGAATAGAAATGGATTTATGATGAGTCACTCAAGCTTCCATTTTATGTCTTTCTAAACATTAATTAATTATTATTATTTTTTTTTTTTGGAGAGGTTTTTTTGCTATAGGGTGCATGCGCTCGCCAGAAAGACAGAGAGAGACAGAAAACAAGAAATCACCCCCCAGGGGGGATGGCCACGCCACAATCCCTTCTCTTCCATTCTCCTCTTGGGATCTTGGGCATGCACGCACACGTGCCTGGCGTGAGTTTTAAGCCACTGGGTCCAGAACTCAAACCGTGGTCAACTACATGGGAATCCAGCAACATAGCCATTACGCTAACTGTTGGTCCCAATTAATTAATTTCTTCCACGAGAGAGGGAATGGTACTCCCTGCAGGACCCTCATGCTATAATCTACTCCCAGTATCATTTCCCCAGATCATGTGTTTAAGATCTTTGGATGGAAACCCAGGACTTTTCCCATGTGGATCTGGTTGTGTTATCATTGTCTTACTGCCTGGCCCACAAACTTTCATTTCACTCAGTTGTTGTAAACATGGACTCTGGGACCAGCAGTTAGCGTAATGGCTATGTTGCTGGACTCCCATGTAGTCAACTATGGTTCGAGTCCCAGAACCGGTGGCTTAAAACTCACGCCGGGTACGTGTGCATGCATGCCCAAGATCCCGAGAGCAGAATGGCAGAGAAGGGATTGTGGCATGGCCATCCCCCTGGGTGATGATTTCTCTCTTTCTGTATCTCTTTCTGGTGAACGCATGCACCCTATAGCAAAAACAAACAAACAAAAATAAAAACCAAAAAACAAGAAACCTCTCCAAGAAAAACAAAAACAAAAACAAAACAAAACATGGACTCTGGAACCAGCTTGATCACATACACGCTGTGTGACCTAGGGAAAGTTACCTAAAACTTCTCTGTGTCTTCAATTCCCCATGTATGAAATGGTGACAGTTATACCAGCTACCTCCTAAAGTTATGAGGATTAAATGAGTTTAGACATGGAAATATATATATATTTCCAAGATTTTTGCCATAGAGTGCATGTATTTGCCAAAAACAGAGAGAGAGGGGAAAGTGGAAATCACCCCCCCCCCAGGGGTGATGGCCACCCCGCAATCCCTTCTCCTCCAGTCTCCTCTCTGGATTTTGGGTATGCACACACATGCACCCAGTGTGACTTTCGAGCTGCTGCGTTCAGGACTTGAACTGCCACCGGCCATGTGGAAATCCAACACCTTAATGGCCACACCATCTGCTGGCCTACATGGAAAGAATTTAAGAGCATTGCTTCACACATGTCTTGTACTATAAAGTGTTTTCATTCATTCATTTAGTATTAATTTCACTCATTCATCTAATTTCAGTCACTCATCTAATATTCATGATAAATCTCTGCTCTGGACACTGCTAGGCATTGAGAATTAAAGATAATAAGACACGGTGTGTTCCCTCCATGGGCCTGTAGCCTCTAAGTTACTGTTTGATGTATCTTTATTGACTAGTACAACAGTTGGAAGGTGTTCCTGAATGAATGATTTGCTTGGGGAAGCAGTCAAGTATAGCAATAATTTCGATTAAATGACATATAATAGTGCTTGGCACACAATAAGTGCCTGGTACCGTATAAGCATTTGCTCTTTAAATTATGAGTTTAGTAGAATGAATGCTGAGATTGAGTGTGTGGACTGGAGGTTGAGGGCGAGGAGGTGGAGGTGCACTCAGGGAAGTCTTCCAAGAGGCAGTAACATGGAGCTTAGTTTTGATCAGCGAGTAGGCGTTAGCCAGTAAGAGAAGAGGGCTAAGTGTGTTCCAGGCAGAAGGAACATTGTGTGCAGAGTCAGAGAGGCGTGAAATAGCACAATACATTCGGGGAACTCCAAGTAGGCAAAGTACGACTAGAACCCCATCCTCAGTGTGACATACAGACTGCGTTTGTTCAATGGGTATTCGAGATTAGAAGCTGTGAAATGAAACAAAACAAAGGAGATATTGCTTAGGTTACTTTTGCCTTTAGCATGAACTAACTAACCAGTCAAGGATGAGGTGGTTAGAGAATTTTAGGTTGTTCAATGCAGTACTTGCCCTGATATAAATGCTGCAGTGTCTCTGTACAGCATGAGTCTATAGCCAGCTACTTACTGTCTTCTGCTAGAGGAAGTAAGTCCACTTAACTTACCTATTTTTTCCAAAGTAACTGAGATGAATCACAACACAGTTGATGGGATCATAGTATAGGTGAAGATGTTTTTGCTCAGTAACATACCGCTCTAGATCAGGGGTCAGCAAACTGTGGCTTGAAGGCCAAATCCAGTCCACTGCCTGCTATTGTAATTAAGTTTTATTGGAACAGAGCTGTGCTCGTTTGTTTACATGTCGTTTATGGCTGCAAAGCTGAGTAATTATAACAGAGACTGGGAGATCTACCACACCTTAAATATTTATTAGCTGTCTCTTTTTATGAAATATTTGCCAATCCTTAGTCTAGACCATCTCTTCTAATCTGATAAGTAAAAATCACCTACATTTTTAAAACATGGGATTGAGTTGATTTAAAATGAACGTGGCAAACAATAGGTTATTGAATTTAGAACATTCATTATTAAGGAGAGAGAAGACTGCAAATATGTTAGCTATTGAGTGTGCAGTAAACATGAATAAATGAATGAACATAGATTTTGTGATTAACTTCCATATTTGACTCTGAGCTTCTTGACCATCAGTTACAAAGAAGTTGAAGAAGAAAGGAGGATGAGGGAAAGAAGGAAATTGGTAGTCTGTATTAGTTACCTACTGCTTTATAATAAACTATCTTAAAATTTGGTGCTTTTACTAAAATAGCTATCTTTTTTAATATATGTTTTTAAAAGAATTATTTAATTTAATTTATATATCCACTTATTTTAATTTGACCAGAGAGGGATAAAGAGAGAGGGAGAGAAAGAAAGAGAGAAAGTGAGAAACCAAGTCACCAGGTCTGGGACTAAACCGTGGTCGGCCATGTGGCAGTCCAGCACCCTTAACCACTATGCCACCTGCTGGCTCCCAAAACAGCTATCACTTATATGTCCCATGAGTCTGTGAGTTTACTGAAGAGTTCTACTGATCTGGGCTGGACACAGCTGATTTTGGTGGGCTTACTCACACATTTATGGTCAACTATTATGTTAGCTTGGGGCTGTCTGATTTAGGGTAGCCTCAATGGGATGGCTCCTCTCTACTCCACATGGTGTCTCATCTTCCAATATGCTGGCCTGGGCTTATTCATGTATTAGAGGCAGGTTCCAAGAAAGAAGGTGGAAGGCACACTCGAGGTGTAGGAACTGGAACACTTTCTTTACATTCTTGTGGGCAAAGCAAGACAAAAGGCCAGCCCATGGGCCAGCAGGTGGTATAGTGGTTAAGGTGCTAGACTCACACATGGCTGACCATGGTTTGAGTCCTGGACCTTGTGGCTTGCTTTCTCACTTTCTCTCTCTGCCTCTCTCTCTGGCTGCCTGAAAAAAAAAAAAAAAAAAAAAAAAAAAAAAAAAAAAAAGATAAATAAAATTAAATAAATAACTCTTAAAAAAAGTTCAACCCAGATTCAAGTAGAGAAATAGACTCCCAACTCTTTTTTTTTTTTTTTGAGAGATTTTCACTGTAGGGCGCGTGCGCTCTCCAGACAGACAGAGAGAGACATAGAGACAGAAAGCGAGAAATCACCCCCCAGGGAGGATGGTCACGCCGCAATCCCTTCTCCTCCATTCTCCTCTCGGGATCTTGGGCACACACGCACACGCGCCCGGCGTGAGTTTTAAGCCACCGGGTCCGGGACACGAACCGCGGTCGACTACGTGGGAGTCCAGCAACATAGCCATTACGCTAACTGCTGGTTCCCCCAACTCTCTTTTAATGCCAGAGTGAGTATGCATGAGTGTGTGAGAGGGAGGGGAAAAAAGAGAAAGAGAAAGCACAACCCTAATGGAGCCTAGTCATACTAGAACTTTTTCTTCAGTTTTCTACCCCATCAGGATCCTGGGCATGTGCCCAGTGTAGAAGCTGCCAGGGCTGGGAGTCAAACTGGTTGGCCATGTGGGATCCAGCTTCCTCTGTACAGCACTTAACCACTGTGCTACAGGGCTGGTCCAGACTCGAATTCTTGATGGGAAAAGCTGTAAAGTCAAAGTGTAAGGGTTGGGTAGAGGTAGACAGGAGGGACAGAATTGGGGCCAAGTTTGAAATCACAAACGATCAGTCATCATCTAAAACAGCATGTATTCCAACCACAAATTTTTTTAAAAAGTCATCTCTGTGGTCTAAAGTGGAAAGAAATATTCATCAGACATCAGTGTATTCAGCCCCACCCACAGATATGAATCATCAGCATCTTCAGCTAACAGGACCACTATCCTTTAGCTAATGACAGATAGGGTAGTGGAAAGAAGCCAGTTGGAAATGTAATACTATCCTATGAGACCCAGACTCATATTTGAATACTACTTGGTTAATTTCAGCAGAAAATCAGACTCAGTTTTGTTTGTTTGTTTTTAACTTTGTCGGGGGGGAGGGGAGGGTGGTGGTGCATCTGCTCATGGAGAGAGAGAGGAAGAGAAAGAGGGAAGGTGAGAAAGCACCCCCTATGGGGAATGGTCACACCGTGATCCCTTCTCCTCCGTATCTCCCTCCTTTCAAGTTTTTTTTTTTTTTTAAATTTAGTATAGAGTGTATGCACTTGCTGGAAAGAGACTGAAAGTTATAAAGTGAAAAGGCAACCCCTGAGGGGATGGGCATGCCATAAACTGCTGGTCCAGGGCTCAAACCATACAGTTCGGCCATGTGGGACCTGGCTACATTAAGGCCACACCAGCCCAGAATTACAATAATCTTGCCAACCATTCCCTTTTCCCTCCACTTCTGTTACCAGGTGGTATTAAAATTGATTGTGGAACCAGCAGTTGGTGTAATGGCTATGTCACTGGACTCCCATGTAGTCGACTACGGTTTGAGTCCCGAACCCAGTGACTTAAACTCACGCTGGGTGGGTGTGTATGCATACCTAAGATCCTGAGAAGAGAAAAGAGAAGAAGGGATTGCAGCATGGCCATCCCCCCCGGGGGGGGGGGGGGGGGTGATATCTCACTTTCTGTCTCTCTGTCTCTCTCTGTCTTTCTGACAAGTGCATGTGCCCTATAGTGAAAACCTCTCAAAAAAAAAAAAAAAAAGGTGATTGTTTTCCAAGGCATATTTCAAACTAACGATATGGATATGGACGTAATTGGAAAGACAGATATGGGAGACATATATTTATGTGTGTGTGTGTGTGTGTGTGTGTGTGTGTGTGCATTTTTAAGTTCACTAGCCATGTGATGATGTTTTACATTTATTGCTAGAAAATACTATTGCCAATTTTGCCTCAATAAATAATGTTAAGTGTTAATAATAACAGTGATGTCAGCAAAACTCCCCGTTTCTCTTCTTTTCCTGGTAGTGTGGAACTGTCAGTAATGAGAGTAAACATAGGTAGCACTTGCTTCTTAGAATATTTCAGAATCCCCCAAACATCTAAAAACAAAAAAAAGCAAAACTAAAAACGAAACTCCCGAGACACCCAGACAAAACCACAGAGCTTAGATTTGAGAATGTTCTTTCTGGACTAGAGCCAGTCAGGGTCCTGACCTTGTTTGCAAGAAGCTAGTGCCTTTACTTGTGGATGTCCACTGAGCCGCTACCATCAGACTTCAGTAGTAGCAGCAGCAGTGGGTGGGGAGGAACATGACGGAATTTAGGGATCTCATAGACGCCTGTTGACTGAAGCATCAGGACTGGCTGTGAGTGCAAACATTTCAACTTTGATACAGGGAAAGGGAACAGAGCGGTTGACATTCTTGAAGCACCCGGAACAAAATCATCAGGATGCTTGTTGTGAGGGAGTCGGAGGACATAGGACTATCTCAGGAAGAACATGTTGAAGCTCGTGACATTTGGGTGCAGAAAATCAGAAGTTAACCTTGGGCAGGTCACATAAAGGTTAAATGACGTGACATAAAATACTTGCCCGAGTAACTAGACGAGGACTCCACAAATGTTGATTCCCTTCCACTCTCTGGATCTCCCACCCACCTCAGGGATTTCTTAGAAAACAAAAATCCTGCCAGCCAGCTGCCACTGGAAAGATGTCAGGCTGGATCAGCAGCTGATAGGTGTTAATAATAAAAGAAAAAATGCACGTTTGGGTGAACTGGAGCAGGGTGTGTCACCTTTTCCGCCCCTCCCCTCATCACACCTCAGAGGCAGTGCAAAGGTAGTCCTCTCTCCCAGCACAGGAAGTGTGTGCATCAGCCCAGACCTTCCTTGGCATTCCTTGATGTCTTAGAGAAGCAGATGACCCCGGCTGAGCAAGACAGTCAGCAGAACAGCAGCCCTTGATGCCGCAATTGGAAATTTCCATTCTTTGCTTGCAGCTCTGAAAAAAAAAAAAAAAAAATCTAAAGAGCCCAGTAGCTGGGAAATTTCCACGATGGAAAATTTTAACATATTCTTTAGCTCTAAACTATGCAGGTTTATAGAGACTATTTTTTTTTCTTTTGGTAATTTCCTTCTTTAACAATAATTTATGAACATGGTAACACTACAGCTGTGGGAATAAGAAGGGCAAGATGACTTGGAGGAGAATGGGTATGGTTTGGCTAGTGGGAGGCTGTGTTGCACACACCCAAATCGTAGAAATGCAGATCACTACGAGACCCACTGGATGGGAACGCATCCAAAATAAGAGAGAGAGTTTGCCCTGGCGCAGTGCAGAGAAATCAGTGTAGAGACTGGAAGTGGAAGGTGGATGGATACAACTCTGGATCAGGACATGGTGAGTTCTGGTGGGAAAACACACTCTCAGTCAGATCCTTTAGACCACTGCTTCTTCAACCTAACTGTGCATAGGAATCACCTGGGAATTGTGGTAAGCTTCCGGTTCTGATTTAGCAGGTCGGTGGGGCCTGAGACGGTTTCTAATTGGCTCCCAGGTGAGTTTGCTGCTGCCTTCTGAGGAGCATGCTGAGTAGGTAGGCCAGAGAAAATGGGAGTCGGGGAGATGCCCATCAGTGTGAGGTCAGCCCACCTTCAGGAGCAACACACTACACTGCCTGGGGGCAGCTGGAGGTGAGCACCCTTAGGTTACAGAGCTAAGATCTAAGAGTAGAGCTGAATGAGAGCTGTTCCATGCAACTCTGGATGGAGTGGATCTCCCAAAATGTGGAGAAGCAAGCCATTGACACAAGGCTGACTACTCTAACAGATTATATTGGGGCCTTCTAGAAATCAGTGCCTGGAGTCAGCAGATGGCATAGCAGTTATGTAGCTGGACTCCCACATGGCCAAATGTTGTTCGATTCTCAGACTCAGTGGCTTAAAATCATGCTGGGTGTATGTACATGTGTACCCAAGATTCCAGGAGGAAAAAGGAGGAGAAGGGACTGTGGCATGGCCATCCCCCCTGGGGGCTATTTCTCACTTTCCCTCTCACTCTCTTTTTCTTTCTCTTTGTCTGGTGAGCGCATGCACCCTAAGGCAAAAACCTCTCCACAAAAAAGTAAAAAAAATAATAATCAGTGCCATTTCAGAGCAACCCTTATATCAAGTTGGTGAAGATCCCTAAGCTTGTTCTGATTCTTGAGTGATCCTTTAGCATCATGGCCTATGCACGGAACATTAGTGAGCTAACTTCAGATATGGAGGGTAGACTATTGGCCAGAATGGTGTGAATGGGAAAAGGAGTCCAGAGAGTAAATTGCTTCCATCCCAGCCAGAAATCTGTCTCTTTTTTATGGAAGTAAAATAAAAAGGGAATTGTAGAATTTTTTATTTCTTCTCACCTCTGTGATACCTATTTCACTGAGAAAGAAAAGAGAGATACCAAAATTGGTGGCATCTTTATTCCGGAGTATTACCTCCAGTTGATCTGTATCTGCTGTATGTATTATTATTATTACTATTATTATATTTTAGGGTTTTGCCATAGGGTATGTGCACTCACTGGAGAGAGACAGAGAGAGGGAAAGTGAGAAATCACCCCTCCAGAGAAATGATAATGCTATAGTCCCTTTTCCTTCATTCTCCTTGGGATTTTGGGTGCACACGCACTTGCGCCTGGCATGATTTTCAAGCTGCTGGGTCCAGAACTCAAACCACAGTCAACCCTGTAGGAATCCAGCACAACCATGTTACCTGCTGGCTCCATTGCTGTGTGTATTTTTAAAGCAACATCTGTCTCATTTTTTATTTTCCATTCTATTGAGTTTTGAATGGGTTATTACTACTTATTTTTCAAATTGAAGTACACACAGGAGTATATAGAAGGAAAGAGGAGAGAGATTCCAATCACGAAAATGTGACTCTGAAATCAGGTGTAACAAACACAGAATGAATTTGATTACATAACCCAAAGCATTAAAAATAAATTTGAGATAAATAAGTGTCCTAATGTGTTAACATCTACATAATATTTTAAAATTCAAAATTGCTCACAGGGACTTGGACATCTAGAGATTGGTTGCTGTATTCTCTTTCAAAAATCCTCGCTGTGGGTCAAGGTATGATTCAGCATTGATACAGCCTTCCTGATTGCTTAAATAAAAAAAAAAAAAAAAAAAAAAGAGGAAAGAAAGATCAGTCTGGCTTTTTCCTTACTATAGGTCTCCATGAGCAATTATTCACCTAAGAACCATTTTACAATCTGTAGCCAATCAAATAAAATTTATTTGATCCATCTAAACTCATGTTTTTTTAAAGGAGTGCTTTTTAAATTTTAAATTTTCTTTTTATTTTGCCAGAGGGCATATGCACTAGCCAGAGAAAAACAGAGAGACAGAGAGAGGAGATGGGGAAAGCACCTCCAATGGCAAATGGTCATACCACAATCCATTCTCTTCCTTGTCTCCATCCTTTTGGTATTGGGGGCATATGCATACTTGCCCCTACTGTGTTTTTCAAGTCACTGGGGCTGGGATTCGAACTTCTTGGTCGGTCAGTCAGAGGGGAGCTATCTCCATTAACCAGGCAATCCTCTCTTCATTCTCTTCTTGGGATTTTGAGCATGCAAACACACATGCCCAGCATGATTTTCAAGCTGCTGGGTCTGGGACTTATACTGCGGTGAACCATGTGGGAGTCCAGCACCTTAACTACCATGCCATGTGCTGGCTCCAGCCCAGTGCTTTTCTTATTGAGGTAAAATATACATAACATAACATTAACCATTTGAAAGTGAACAATTCAGAGTCATTTAGTATATTCATAGCCTTGAGAAACTACTACCGGTTTCTAATTCCAAAACATTTTCATTACCCCCAAAAGGAAATCCCACATTTCTTAAGTAGTTTCTTCCTGTTTCCTCTTCCTTCCAGTCCCTGACAGTCACCAGTCTACTTCTGTCTCTATGGATTTGCCTACTCTGAATATTTTATATAAATGGATTCAGACAATATGTGGCCCTTTCTAAAGTCATGTCTTCTTAGTAGTGAACATTACAATTATAATACAATCTAATGTTATTGAGTTCTTATCACGAGAGAGACATCCAATCCTTACAACAAGCTTATAAATGGATACCATTATTATAGATGAGAAAATTGGGACTTAGCTTCAATGGATTGCCTGAGATTCATACATTATGACCAAGCAGGAGACAACTTGGTCTGGCCAGGCCCACTTACTCTAATGTCTTTTCTAAACGCCACAGCTACCTCTGAGCTTCACTCCTCTTATCACAGACAGATGGGTATACCCCTTCTCAAGTTTAACCACTTCACAGAGCTTGATTCAAATACTGAATGTGTTGTTACTTGCTTACAGCTGCTCTTTCTCTAGCAGTGCAGTAAGTCCAGGCAAACTCTTTTGAAGAGCTCATTAAAACTGCTAAAATAAAGTCTTAGAAGCAGGTGCATTCATTAGCTGAAATGCAGATGATTATGTTAATATTGCATTCAGGTGACAAATTTAACAGCGTCAAAATCATGGAGAATAAAAGAATTTTCAAAGCTAAAGTTAACTTCATTCTTCATAGGGCTCTTTGTTCTGTTCAGCTTGCGACTGGCTGCAGCTGCCAACGTGGAGACCTCCAATATTATTTCAACAAAATAAAGCAGTTTGGGGCCAACTGGTGACACAGTGGTTAGGGAGGCTGGATCCCACATGGCTCACTGCATGATTGAGTTCTGGATCTGGAGGCTTGAAAAACATGCTAGAGACATGTGTGTGTGTGCCCAAAATACCAAAAGGAGAAACAGAGGAGGGATTGTGGCATGACCATGGTGGGTACTTTCTCACCATGTCTCTCTTTCTCTTTCTGTAGATGTGTGTTTGTGTGTGTGTGTGGGTGGGTGTGTGGCATATATACCCTTCAGCAAATTTAGAAAAATAAAACAGTTTCACAGTATTGTATTTCCTTTATGATTTCTTAGGTCTCCAGGAGAAGAACGGTTAGGGATCGCCTACAACCCTATCACTATTTTCAATAGGAGATCTAGCACCCTATTCTGGTTTGTTCTGTTGCTAATAACAGAAAATATCTGAAAGCTGGTGATTTATAAGAATAAATATTTACTCAGCTTACAATGTAGAGGTCTAACACACTGGAGCTGTATCTGAGGAGGGTCTTTCTGCTGAGGGATTACAAGGCAAGACAGAGCAGAGCAGGAGCCTGCCAGTCTGTACCCCTCTGTTTCAATCTCCTCCCCTCTCCTCATAAACCCATCAGGATTCCACCATGGGGCCCCACCCTGGCGTCTAATCACTTCTCAAAAGCCTCACTTTCAACACCATAAGTGGGTTAAGCTTCCTGTTAATACCTTCATAATACTACCAAATTCTAACACATGAACTTTTTTTTTTTTTTAAGGTTTTTGCCATAGGGCATGTGTGCTTGCTGGAGAGAGGCAAAGAGAGAAAGAAAGTGAGAAATCACTCCGCACCCCCAGAGAAGATGGCGATGCCACGATTCCCTCTCCTTCATTCTTCTCTCAGAATTTTGGGCATGCACACACATGTGCCCAGAGTGATTTTCAAGCCACCAGGTCTGGGGCTTGAACCACAGTTGACCATGCGAGGTCCCTTAACTATGTACTACTTCTGGCCCCCAACACATGAACTTTGGGGGGACACATCCAAACCATAGCAAGATTCACTCACAATTTCTTGTCAGATTGGGCCCAAGGGTAGAAGAAACACATTAAAGATTAAAATCCAGGAGTAATGGCTATGTTGCTGGACTCCCATGTAGTCAACCACTGTCCTGGACCCAGCGGCTTAAACTCACGCTGGGCATGTGTGCATGCATGTTCAAGATCCCAAGAAGAGAATGGAGAAGGGCTTGTGGCATGGCCATCTCCCCTGGAAGGTGGATTCTCGCTTTCTGTCTCTCTGTTCTCTCTCTGTCTTTCTGGTAAGCACAGGCGCCCTACAGCAAAAACCTCTCAAAAAAAAAAAAAAAAAAAAAGGAGAGAAAAGATTAAAATCCATGGACAATGATTCCCCATTTGGAAAAGATGGACCAACCATTATTTTACTTTGTTGTTTTTTTTTTTCCCATCTAAAAGAAATATTGAGTATGAAATATGAATGGGACCATGCATATGTATTTAGGAAACTCTACACTAGGATGCTAGTAATACTTTCACCAGGATAATTTTAATTTTGTGTCTGTGCATATGTATTTTTATATTCCCAAATTCTCTAAAATGGATATACACATTTTTTGAAAATTTAAATGAAAAAAAAATTTTAATTGCCAGAATGTGTATGCACTTGCCAGAGAAATACAGAGAGAAAAAGAGAAAGCACTCACCCCACCATGGGGCATAGTCATGCAGCAATCTCTTTTCTCTATCTCTGTCCTATTCGGCTTTGGGGCATGCATATACATGAGCCTGGTTTTTCAGTCCATTGGGTTTGGGTTTCGAACTATGGTCAACTATGTGGGAGCCAGTTCCCTTAACCGCTAAGGTTATAGAGCGTCCCTAAAGCTTAAACTTTTTAAAATAAAATTTATTTTTGAATCTGTAGTTTTTCAAGTGATTAAAACGATAACACAACACTTAGCCTGTATCTTGTTATTAGTTTTACCTCTCAGATTGGGTTACTAATTAATCACCTAGCACGTGAAAGCTGGGTGAAGTGTTTCCACAAGGTCCCTTCCTCTTCTAAATCTAGGGTGTCCATGGAAACACTTACTCCTCCTTCCAGGAGGAAGGACTGGGTATCCAGCCACTTACAAAAAATATATAAACATGCTTAAAGATTTTTACATCTTTTTTTCAGAACTTCAGTCAAGTTGGGCATTCATCAAAGTGACAGTTACTTCCACTTGCAAAGGGAAAAAGACTGAGCAACTTTCTAGGGCCAAATTTACTTAATTTTTTTTTTTAAATTATACGCTCTGTGAAACATTTGTGAGCTAACACTTGACACATCCATTTTTTTTCTCCCAAATGGTTTGCTAAAATGACTATATTACTGATTTCAAAACATAAATAATGAAGCTGCTATGAACTTGAACTATCTGCTTACAGGGCATGTTTGCATATACTGTGTGTGTTTGCTACATAGCTTGAAATGAACAGGCTGAAGGTATGTTTGTACAGTATCATAGTCCTATTTTTGCCTTTCTTCCTCTTCAAATTTTTCTCTCTTTGCACATGGTTCTTTTCTTCCTTTTTTTTTTTTTTCCTACACAATTTAGAGGACCATTGATGCTAGGAATGTAATGAAAAGGGAAGTATGAAGCAGAAAAAATCCTCCTGGGATGGGGTAGGGTAAGCATGTATTTCTCTTTACTTGAACATCGACACATCCCTCTCCGTGGTAAAGAATGGCCTGGTGGAATCCCTGTTCCAAAGTGCTGGGACTATTCTCATTAGCTGAGACATACATAGGTTGGGCACAGTGTCTTTCGGTGCTGGACAGCTCCGAGTCTCCTAGGAGTACTTCCCCACTCACCCCACCCTCTTCTGTTTAATTCTCAGAGCTGGCACCCTGACAGAAGCTACAGGTTCAAGACTAAGTAAGGAAGAGGGCCAGAGAGACCCTTGTCCTTCCACTGTAGTGCATCACCACCGCAAGAGTAGAGGGTAAACTTCAAAGCACAGGGTTTTTGTGTGTGTGTGTGTGTGTGTGTGTGGTTTTTTTTGTTTGTTTGTTTTGTTTTGTTTTAATCGCCAGAGGGTACTTGCACTTGCCAGGGAGAGAAAGAAAGACAGAAAAAGGAAGAAAGTACTTTCCAACAGGCATAGTCATACCAATCCCTTCACCTCCATTTCTCCATTCTGATGGGATTTGGGGCATGCACACACAAATGCTTGGCTTCTTTTACTTTCTTTTCTTTTCTTTTTTTTTTTTTCTTACTATAGGCCACGTGTGCACACAGAGACAGAGAGAGACAGAGATTCAGAAAGCAAGAAATCACCTCCCAAGGAGATTGGTCACGCTGCAATCTCTTCTCCTCTCAGAATTTTAGGCACACATGCACATGTGCCTTGTGTGAGCTTTAAGTCTTGGGGTCTGGGACTCAAACCATGGTCGATGATGCGGGAGTATAATGACGTAACCATTACACCATTTTCTGGTCCCCAGTAAATAATTCTTTAAAAAATGGGGGACAAAAAGGAGTTTGACTATGGTCACAACTCTGGTTCAGCTTTAGATTCTGTGCTCTAGGGCTATCCCCGTAGCCTAGTGGTTAAGGGAGCCTGATCCCATATGACTGACACAGTTTGCATCCCAGCCTGGTGGCTTGAAAAAGAAGCCAAGCAAGATGAGCAAATGGTGTAATGGTTACATTGCTGGACTGTCATGTAGTTGACCACAGTTTGAGTCTTGGACCCAGCCTAAAACTCACTCTGGGTGTGTGTGTGTGTGTGTGTGTGTGTGTGTGTGCCCAAAATCCTGAGAGGGAAAGGGAGGAGAAGGATTGTAGCATGGTCATCTCCCCTTGGGTATGATTTCTTGCTTTCTAACTTTCTCTGTCTCTTGTAAGTGTACGTGCCCTATAGCAAAACTCCCTCTTAAAAAATAATTATTTATTTAATTTATTACTATCATTATCATCATCATCATCATTATTATTATGTTTGAATTTGACCAGAGAGAGACAGAGAGAAAGGGAAAGAAAGTGAGAAAGCAAGCTGCCAGGTCTGGGACTTGAACCATGGTTGGTCATGTGGGAGTCCAGTGCCTTAACCACCATACCACCTGCCTGCCCCAAGTCAAGCTTCTTTTTAATGACTGTGTCTCTTCTAGAGCATTCCTGATAAGTTATCCAGCCTGACCTTGAAATTTTCCAATGACAAAAATAGTCCTACATTCTCCTCATTTTTATACTAATAGAGCATAACTAGAAGTATAACCACAATGCCAAAAAGGAAAAAAAAAAAAAGATGATTCTTAACGTTGCCACTCTTTAAAAACTCAACTGTTTTCAAATTTCTGCTACTGACCCAGGACCCAGTCTCAAGTAAATAGATTCCCACAGGGTCCATAAGGAAAGCAGCGAGGCTGAATCATGTGGTCAAAAGGCCCTTAGAGGATTTTATTGGTATGTGATGTCCATCACACCATGAGAGCCAGACATAGAAAAGGAAAATTGTGTCAAGAAACGATAAGCCTTGATATTACAATATTATCCAAGTCTCTCTATCCTGCCCTCTCTCTCTCTCTCTCTCTCTCTCTCTCTTTTTTTTTTTTTTTTTTTTTTTTTGCTAGACAGTGAGAGTGCTCACCAAAGAGAGAGAGAAGGAGGGAGAGGAGAAAGCATACTCCCCGGGGAATGATAACATGGCAATCCCTTCTCCTCCATCCCCTTCCTTCTTTGGGGATTTTGGGCATGCACATATGCCTGGTATGTTTTTCAAGCTGCCAGATCTGGCTGACCATGTGGGATCTGGCTGCCTTAACCAGCAGGCCCTGGAGCTGGCCCTGTCCAAGTCTCTTTCTAATTTATCTCCTTTCATCATTCTGACACTTGTACAAAAAAAGATTTCTGAGAGGAACTTATATAGGAACCTTATCTTAAACAATATTCCAACACATGCAAATACTGTCTAAGCTGAGCAATGTATTCTCAGATATTTCCATTTTAAATATACTGTATAATTCCTTTCAGAAGAATTGGGGAGTTCAGCAACTTGATGTGACGAAACAAAGGGAAAAATAACAAAAGAAAAAATTTCAAAGACAATGTATTGTGTGGAAACAAATCCTGTCTCCTCACATTGGCTGTGTGAGGGAGTCATAAAATGAGTTGTAATGGGGTCAGCCAGTGGTATGGTGGTTAAGGTGGCTGGATTCCATATGGCCAACTGTGTGGCTTAAATCTTGGACCTGGCAACTTGAAAAACAAGGCACGTGCATTGTGTGCATGTATGCCCAAAATCTGAAAGAGAGAGATGGATGAGATGGGATTGTGGCATGGCCATCCCCCATGGGAGGTACTTTCTCACTCCCTGTCTCACTATCTCGCTCTCTGTCTATCTCCAACAAGTGCACATGCCCTCTAGCAGATTAAAGAGAGAAAAAAAAAAGGATTATAATGATGAAAGTGGAGTTGAGTCTTTGGGAAACAAATTTAGAAAATCAATTACCTAATAGAGATGATGGAAGACTGCGAACTATAATTTTTGGCCAAGTGTACAGAATGGAAAGGTTTTGAAATAATTATTATCTTAATGAATTATAAAAAGAAATTCAAACAACAGAAAATAATACAAAGAAGAAAACAGAAAGCCACCGTATATCCCACCACCTAAAAATAACCATCATAAATATTAGAGGAATATCACTTAAGACATGGAAATAAGAAAGATTTTGGAATTTTTAAAAATAATTATTTTATTTAACTTTATTTATTATCATTATTTGATCAGAGAGAGAAAGGGGAGGGTGAGAAAGCAAGCCACCAGGTCCAGGACTTGAACCATAGTTGGCCATGTGGGAGTCTAGCACCTTTAACCATCATGCCACCTGCTGGCTCCAGGATTTTAGAATTTCAAAAAGTAAATTGCACATGGGCAACTAAGGAAAGTCTTATTTTTGCATGGTCTAACTGAAAGAGACCCAAAATCCGACTTTTAAAAATCTCTGCTTTGTTTTCCAAAGTTAAGGATTTCTGTCCCCTCTCGAGTTGTGGACAGGTCCATGTACCTACTATTTTGAACAGAATCCTAACCTATTCCCTGGTTTTAAGTCTTAAGGAACGTTCTCTGAACATTTTTTGATTTTGATTTATTAAATCTAAAACTGCCTTTCTTGAAATTAAAAAAATATATTAAAAAATACCTATTTAATAACCACAGTAAGCCATATAGCCTCAGCTAGGTGCTATTTTATAGTATATTCATTCTACTCAGTTTCATGCCTAAAGTCAACATGTGTTCACAGATATGTATATACAGCTGAACTTGCTATTGAAAGTAGTTAGATTAATTAAGATATTTTGTGAATCAATAAAATGTGGGAAAAAAATAGAAAAAGGAATAGAAAGCAACTGCAGATACCAGAGAAGTGTGGCAGAAGGGTGGGAAATGGCAGAGGGTGAGAAATTAGGGGATGGGTGGGGGGCGGATATATATATATATATTTACAAGAAACAAGAAATGGAAAATTATTTGTCAATGATTAAACCACTATTTAGTGTATTCTGGATGGGAAATCACATTTTGTATGCTGTGATGATGCTCAGTGAAAGAATGTAAAATTAATTTAAAAAATTATCTCTTTAATCTGAAAAGTCTTATGAGATAGGGAATTAGTTAGAATTCTCAGTCCATAAGCAATTTTAAGAATGCAAGATCAAAATAAATTATCAAATAGTTTCATTTTCTTTTATATATACATGATGTAACCCTCAATTTGGTACGTCCAGAACATATTACAATGCAATATAGTCCTCTAATACGTTTTAGCTCGTGAATTGACTTTGCACTGACTCTTATGACCACATAAAATAATTAGTGCTCATATTGAGTTGGAACATATTTGTTTGGCCATTCTGGTCGTTTTTGCCCCATGGCCATGCTGTTTAGTTGGGCACCTGTTTTGATAGGTCAGTGCCTGTGTTACACCAGTTATTAAATGTCTTGAACATTACTCCTGGAACAGGAAATACTAAGGAAACCTCAACTTTGTCCAGCACTTTACAGTTGGAAAAACTTCCACTAAATTCTCATCCGATGTCCACATGCTCACCATTCTTTCCTTTCTAGCAAATAGGCTGGCAAAACCATTTGCTTATGCTTCTTACAGAACACACAACCTTGTGTTTATTTGTAGTTCCATATCTTGGCAATCTTTTATTCACATGAGAAGAGCTTTCTGTGGGGAAGGAGCTGGGGGACAGAGAAACAGATGCTAAACACCTTAGTCTTCCCAGAGGAGAACACAGTCATTTTGCCCTTGGTCCTTGCTGAGGTGAAGCAGTAGACCAGAAAGAATGGGGCTGCAGCCCAACCCAGCAGGAGTCTGAGACTGTGGAAATCACTTTATTCCTGGGATAGGAGATTCTCTCTGCTATTTGGGAAAAATTCATGTCTATCATGAAAGGCAATAAACACCTCTTCTTTAATCCAAACACCCCACCTCAATATACACCTATGGATATTACTTTTGCCAAGTCAAACCCACCTCCCTACTAGAAAAAAGGAGCTCTCTTTTCATTGTAAATAATGGCAAGACCTTTATATAGCACATCAAGGCCCATTATCTCTAGTGGTATCTTTTTCTGAATATAATAACTATTTTCCTGAACCATTTTTTATTCTTTTAAAAAATTATTCTAATTTTTGGTGTTCTAAAAATACATCATGTGTGACCATGTCCCTGTGTGTGCGGGGTGCCTTCTCTCTCTGCCTCCTCCTTCCTCTCTCTGTCTCTGGTGAGCATAAGCACGCTCTTGCAATTGGAAAAAAAAAAATGGGCCAAGCTTAATCCCATTTATTTATTAAGGAGCTCCTGCCGCAAGATTTCATCTCTTCCGCTGGTGAAGTAATTTTTATTTAATTATTTCTTTACAAAAAGCAAAGAGTAAAATTCCTCCCCTTCTCCACTCTTAAACATACCTCATTAAACTCATATTTGGGCCAAAACTTAGCTGGCAATTTTCAAATTCAAAGGAAAGTTTGCTCCATCATGTTGCAAAAACCAGGAACATTGTGGTCTCCATTGTCTGTGTTAAATTCCGGGACACTGATACTGATTATCCAAATGTCAGACTATCCCAGTTATTTCTAGTTAAAATGTGTATGGTAGCTCTCTCCTCCTACGTACATTTTACTAATGCTAATACAAAATTAGATGCCATTTCCTGACTTACTCACCAACTTATGTTGAGAAAATGCAGGTCAAATGGGTGGAAGAAAAAAGCCAATATTTCCTTGGTAACCTGCATATCACAATTGAAGGTAATTACTTAATCAAAAGTGCAGATTTTCTGTGCAGTAATAATAGCTCTGTTTCTTTCATAAACTCTAGAACACTAGACGACCGGACCATCTTTCCTAGGGAAAAAAAATGTAGATAGTTTTAGTAAATGAAATCATATTTTTCCATGGATGTATTCTAATTTAGATATAATTACTTTTTAAATTTTTTTGTTTTTGCCATAGGGTGTGCGCGCTCACCTGAGAGAGACAAAGAGAGGGAAAGTGAGAAGTCACCCCTGAAGGGATGGCCGAATCACAATCCCTTCTCTTCCATTTTGGGCATGCACGCACACGAGCCCAGTGTGATTTTCAAACTGCCAGGTCTGGGACTTGAAGCGCTGGTCATCCATGTGGGAGTCTCATGCCTCAAACACAACACCATCTGCTGACCTCATCTAATTTCATTTAAAATTGATCTTTGAGAGTGGCACTTAACCATTTTCTTTTATTGCTATTTGTGCATATCAAGAAATAGATGCAAAGTCAACACCTCTACTACTTGGTTTCACTCTTGCTGTACGTAAAGAGCAGAAGCTGCAGCGTGTGTAAATCTGGTAAGGCCCCATTTTACAACACTGCTTCCCTAATGCACGAAGTGGCCACTTCAATTTTTTTAGAGAGATTTTTGCTATAAGGCATGTGCATTCACCAAAGAGACAGAGAGAGGGAGAGGGAGAAATCACATCTGGGGGCGGGGGGGAAAGTCCATGCCACGATCCCTTCTCCTCCATTCTCCTCTTGCGATTCTGGGCATACATGCACATGCATCTAGTATGAGTTATAAGCCTTCAGGTCCAGAACTCGAACTGTGGTCAGCCATGTGGGGGTCTAGGGACGTAACCATTAAACCATCTGGTGCCAGCCACACCATTTTAATGTTTACCATTTCAAGCTTCATTAGCATCTCATGATTAGACACGTTAGCAAGAGGACCAATCCTCACAAGAGTGAACATTTTAAACGCTGTAATATAAAAATACGTAGCCGGAGCCCTTTATGATATGGACCGCCGCTGCAATGCCAGTGGCCAGTAGTGAAGCATGTCCAAGAAGGCGACTGCAAGGACTGCCTCCATGACGTGGTTTTTCTCTACACTTTGGTCAAATGAGTGTTGCTAAGTCATCTGAATAGGTTCGGTTTACATTTGCTGAGCAGTTACTATATACTTGGCATCATGCTAAAACAATTTTGCCCTCTCGAGTTAAGCAATTCACTCTAAATTATCATTCATTTTGCCTCGTGACACTTTATCTCATGCTTTATTCAGCACCTGTCGAAATGTAGTCATTTATTCCAAAGACACTTAACAGTTATAATGGGTTACAGACGCAAATTCAAAATGACTGGGGTCTTAGGGTGAAAGTCATTTACCATGTGGACCAACACCAATCAATCAGTTAATTAAGCAATCAATCAACAAGTCCTCTGTTCTAGCTAACTTAGCTAGTTCAGGAGTTCTCGATGCTGGCACGGCCGATATTTTGGACCAGATAATTCCCTGTGGGGGAGGGCTGTCCTCTGCATCCTAAGATGTCTAGCACATTTCTTGCGTTTACCTGTTAGATGCCATTAGCATCCTCACTTCCGATTGTGACCATTAAAATGTCTCCAGACATTGTTAAATATCCTGGGGGGATGTGGGGATTGCCTGGGGTTGAGAACCACTGAGCAAACAGGTGTATCATGCCTTTTGTACTGGACCATGAAGACCTTGAGGGCAGAGACCCAGTCTCGTTCATTAATCCACCACCCCTTCCCAGCAAGTAAATGTCATCTCTGACAGAAATGTTTCTGGATGAATGTCCTAAAAGAACACAGTTTCTACTGTTGTCAGCCCTGCATAAGGGACCTAAGTAAACCCAGGAGATAAATAAAGTAAGTGGAGGAAATGGAAAATCATCCAACAGATTTTTACTATTTAAATAACCATCTGTATCACAAACACGCTTTGGTGTCAAATGCGCACACTTGTGTATGATTTCACCATGAATGAAGCATGTTTCACATAATGCCATTTCATCCAGATACACCACCATTGTGGTGGTCATCACTGTTTATCATTTAAGCCCCTAGAATCCTCGAGCCATATTCTTTTTTTTAAATTTATTTATTTTTATGTATTTATTTACATTCATTCACTGTACATCATTATAGCATACAAAATGAGATTTTTCTACTCACAGTACACTGTATATTGGCTCAATCAAGCACATCAACATATGTGTTATTGTCAACACATAATTTTCCATTTCTTGTTTTCTGTATATTTTGCCTTTTTTCCCATCCTTGATTCCATACCTCACCTTCTGCAACTCCCAGTCTCCTCCCACATTGTGTCTGGTATCTATTGTTGCTTTCTCTGCCTCCCCCATTTTATTGTTTCACTAAATATCTTAATAAATCTGAATATTTTCAATAGCAAGCACAGCTGAAATATACATATTCATGAACACAAGTCTGACTTTAGGCATAAACCTCAGTGAATAGAATGAACATACTATAAAGTAGCACCTACCTAGAGCTATATAGCTTACTGCAGTCATCAGACAGGTATTTTTAATGCCTTTTTTTTTCTTCTGAAA
>NW_006160129.1:2417207-2433666 GCF_000334495.1 Tupaia belangeri chinensis
ATCTAGTCTGCTTTTAATACTTTCAAGGGAGATTTTGACTTCTTGTATTATAGCCTTCATCTCTAACAGTTCCATCTGATTTTTTTGTAATGTGTGAAATTCCTCTTTTAGATCTTGCATGAATTTCCTCACCTCCTGGAACTCTTCAACTCCTTTCTCCTCCCTCTTCAGTAGTTCCTTGTCTCTCTTCTCTTCCATCTCTGTAAGTTTTGCCATTATGAATGTTCTGAATTCTTTATCAGACATTTCTATGACTTCCATTGAACTGTGTGTGGATGAAGAGGAGTTATACTTTTCCCTTGGAGGAGAGGTATTTTCCTGCTTCCCCATATTTCTTGTGGTCCTGCAGCGACTTCTAGTCATCTCGTGGATGGTCAATTTCATCCCAAACTTGGAAGTTCAATCTGAGGGTTGAGGAATGTGAAGAAAAGGAAACAGAGAGAGGGAAACAAAAGCAACAACAGCAAAAAAAACCAAACAAACAAACAAAAAAAACAGACAACAAACAAAGAAAAAGAGAAAAAAAGAAGAGAAAAACTTTTAAATAAAACTAAAAAAAAAAGAAAAATTAATATTCAAAAAATTTCAAAAAAACCGAAAAATTAGAAAACAACACAGCACGCTCACTAGATCGAAAAATTAGAAAACCACACAGCACGCTCACTAGATCACAGGAGCCATGGAGCTGGTTCTTGAAGAAGGGCTGTCCTGTTCCCTTCCATCTCTCCACGCGAGTTTTCTATACTGGAGGCTGAATTATCAGTGGGACCTCTTCATTCCTCCATTTCCCCCAAAATGGCTAGATCACAGGAGCCATGGAGCTGGTTCTTGAACCAAGCCATATTCTTAGGTAGGAGTGGGTATGTTTGATTTTAGAGGTATAACCTTTGTTTATTGAAAACTCTGAGGATTGACCTAATAACTTTTTAAAAAGAATTATTTTATTTTATCTTTATTTATTTAATTTTAATTTCACCAGAGAAGAACAGAGTGAGACAGAGAGAAAGAGGGAAAGTGAGAAGGCAAGTCGCCAGGCCCAGGACTCGAACCATGGTCACTCATGTGGGAGTTCAGCACCCTTAACCACCATGCCACCTGCCAGCCCTGGCTTAATATATTTTTTTAATTATTTATTTTGGACCAGCAGGTGGCATGATGGTTGGGGCACTGGATTCCCACATGGTCAACCATGGTTTGAGTCCCAAACCTAACAGCTCAAATCTTACTTTTTCTCTTTCTATCTCTTTCTGATGAGTGCACCCTATGGCATAAACCTAAAATAAACGAATAAGCAAATATTTTAAAATACTGAAAAAAGAATGATTTATTTATTACTATTTTAAGAATTTAATTTTATTTATTATTATTTTTAATTTGTTATTATTCATATGTGCTCACCAGAGAGACAGAGAGAGAAAGTGAGAAAGTAAGCCACTAGGTCTGGGAGTCGAACCATGGTCTACCATATAGGAGTCCAGTACCTTAACCACCACACCACCTGCCAGCCCCATTATTATTATTTTTAAAATTTGACCAGAGAGAGGGAGGGAAAGTGAGAAGGTCTGGGAGTTGAACTACATTGATTCATATGTGTTCACCAGAGAGACAGAGAGAGAAAGTGAGAAAGTAAGCCACTAGGTCTGGGAGTCGAACCATGGTCTACCATATAGGAGTCCAGTACCTTAACCACCACACCACCTGCCAGCCCCATTATTATTATTTTTAAAATTTGACCAGAGAGAGGGAGGGAAAGTGAGAAGGTCTGGGAGTTGAACTACATTGGGTTGTGTGAGAGTCTAGCGCCTTAACCACCACACCACCTGCCGGTCCCAGCTTAATAATACTAAATTGAAAGCTGAGGAGCTGAGGGAAGAGTATAGGGGAGGAAATCAGGGAGAAAAAATAGAGAGGCAAGACATTTGTGAGACACAGAAATGGTTTATTGCCTGATGATGATAACATGCATAGTATTCTCAACTGGACTGGTCGGAGGGATATTTCATGTCAGGTAAATTCTCTTTACAAGCCAAATGATGTGTAGCCATTGAATGTTTAAATAATAATAATAATAAGAAGAAGTATATGATAAATAAATAAAGTTCAGGAGCTGGATGTGGTGCAGCAGTGAAAATGTTATGTTCCGGGGGCTAACCACGTGGGAAGACTGGGTTCACGTTCAGAGGCATCCCTGAGTGCAAAGCATACGTGTCCCCATGACCCAGGGCTGGCTAAAACTGGAGGTGGATTTCAGTGTCAAGATCCTGTTGTGGATGCGCGTATGTGCGCTTTCTCTGTCTCTCTTGTTCACGGAAGAAATAAATACAGTTAAAAAATTCACTTCAGATTGTTTTTTGGTCATGTTAGAAGTAGAAGATCTAAAAGGCTCTCCAGTGATCTAAGTAATTCTCGTTTATTTCGATTCCTGGAAATTGCCAGAG
Organism: Tupaia belangeri chinensis; assembly: GCF_000334495.1. Classification (NCBI taxonomy): domain Eukaryota; kingdom Metazoa; phylum Chordata; class Mammalia; order Scandentia; family Tupaiidae; genus Tupaia; species Tupaia belangeri. The sequence goes on from NW_006160129.1 coordinate 2,419,646, forward strand.
GGCTTTAAGGGAGAAGGGGAAAAAAAGAGTGAGGAAACTTTCCCTGTGGGCAATTGAGGAAAACAAAAATATTTTTGTGCTGTGGAGACTTGTCAGGAAAGGAGGGCTGGCCAGCTGTGAGTGCATCTGCGCAAGGGGAATTTCCACATTTGGGAAAACATGGTCATAATTAATGACTTTGGGAAGCCAAGAAAATGGACCATGTTGGAAAAAATGTGATCTTCAATGGCCAAGTCATTGTCAACTGATTAGGCCAGAAAATGGGATTGTTTTAGAAAGAGATTTTTATTTGTAGATTTTGCCTATAGTCTTTCCTTCTGTGGTCCTAAGAAGTACCACGCCCTGTCTGGGGAGTCAGCTTCCTGTGGCCAGATCCACTCTGCCCCTCTCCCTACTCTAAGGGAGCGTTTCTTTAGACTTCTGGCCTGGACACTGGCCACTAGTCTTTCGCTTTGAAGGGATACTTAGGTCTCGCCAGCAAGGCTGTTAGTGTCCATTAGAATAGGGATGATTATCCAGGATTCTGGGACGAAGGCGAGAGGATGAGACTGCCTGATCCCAAAGCAGCCATCATGTATTGAGGACTCCATGTCCTCCCTGTGCTAAGAACATTGAAAAAGCATCCTGATTTAGGAAGAGGTGACTGAGTCTCAGGGAATTTAAGTCACTTGCCTAGCACCATATTGTGTTTACCGAGCTACATTTCATCTTCTCCTCATTCTGTAGGTACACTCTGCTTCCTAAATTGGAAGGCTCTCACTCTGTACACGTCTTCTTGCATTTACTTAATGGCTACCTTCCTCTTCCTCAGATCAAGGTGTGTAAACTAGATCTGGCTTTGGCTTCTGCTCATCAGAGTACTCCACAGGTACCTATCATTCTCAAGAAGAGAAATCTAACTGCCAGCAGGTGTTTTAGGAGTTAAGGCACTGGATTCCACATGGCCAAATACACAGTTCATGTCCTGGACCCAGCGGCTTGAAAAACATGCCCAAAGTCCCATGAGGAGAATGGAAGAGAATGGGTTGCAGCATGGCCATACCCCCAGGAGGTGATTTCTCACTTTATCTCTCTTCTTGTCTCTCTCCAGTGAGTGTACCTCTATGGCAAAAAATGTAAATAAATAATAAGTAAATAAATAAATAAAAAGAGAAGATTTTTAAAAAATGGAAGAGAAATCCAGGTTAGCAGGCTCAGCACCATTTTTGTCTTGGTTTACTTAGGAATGAGTCTGTGGTCAGAACATTCTTGTCCTGCTTTTTGGTTCTTTTCTATCTCAGTGATTAATTTATTAGAGTAGGCATCATCACCTTTTGCTTCTTCTATTAGAATTTTCTTGATAGTAGACAGAGCTGACCAATTTCAACAGATTTTCTATGGTGAAAGTCAAGACTGTTTTTTTTTTTAGGTTTTTGCCTTAGGGTGCAAAGATTGTTTTTTTTTTTAGGTTTTTGCCTTAGGGTGCGTGCAGTTGCCAGAGAGAGAAAGAGACAGCGAGAGGGAAAGCAGAAATCACCCCCTGGGAGGATGGACACGTGCAATCCTTTCTCCATTCTCCTCCCAGGGTCTTGGGCACACACACACATGCGCCTGGTGGTAGTTTCAAACCACTGGATTCAAAACTCGAACTGTGGTCAGCCATGTGGGAGTCCAGCAATGTAACCATTCAGCCATCTGCTGGCCCCAGAAAGTCAGGATTTTTAGAAAGGGAAATGTAGGTAAGGGAAAAAAGAAATTCTATATTTGACATGTAGATGCAGTATTCAGTAGAGCATAAAATGCAGCCCATTGTTTTGTGAATTGAAAAAGCTGCAGGTTAAATCATATCCCTGAAGCAACAATTTAATGTTCTAAACCCGTATGACGTAGCTTCTAAAGTTAGCCTTGTCCTGAATCTGAGAAAACAAACCTAACTAGGATTAGAGTTTTATTGCCCTAGGTTGAACGTCAATGAATAATTAATTTAGAAATCACAGTATTTGGAAATAATTCTTTTTTTTCCTCTTGAACTTAAACATGTTAATCAGATTTTATTAAAACCTGTTTTCTGAGTTCTTTGTGGATATAACCCCCAATAGTCGTTTCTTTATTTAGAGATGTGAGAAGTGAAGGGATGTGTTGGTTTTCTACTGCTGTGCAATAAATGACCAAAATTTAGGGGGTTAGAATAACATCCCATTGTGCCTGCGGATGGCATAGCAGTTATGTCGCTGGACTCCCACATGGCAGACCACGGTTGGTGTCCTGGCCCCAGTGGTTTGAAAATCCTTCAGGGTGCATGTGCATGCGTGCCCAAGATCCTGGCAGGAAAATGGAGAAGGGATAGCAGTGTGGTCATCCCCCCTGGGGGGAGGGGGCAATTTGTCATTCCCTCTCACTGTCTCTCTGTGTGTCTCTCTCTAGCGAGCGCATGAGCCCTAAGGCAAAAACCCCTTTTTAAAAAATAAATAAATAACATCCCATTTATTCCATAGTTTCCATAGGTCAGAAATCCAGGTAGATGTAGTTGGGTTCTCTGCTTGGGGTCCCGTGAGGCAAACATGAAGGGCTTAATCGGGCTGGCGTCTAAACTGGAGTCCTTGGTAGAACCCAGTTCCAGGTGACTGTAGCACTGACATTCCTTTTTCTGTCTGGCTATCAGCTGGGAGCTGCTGGCTGTGCCCAGGGTCATTATACGTTCCTTCTCATGTAGTTTTCTTCATCTAAAAAGTCAGTGACCAGGTTAGCCTGTGCTGTGATGAGCAAGGTGGCTGTACAGCATATGGCTGACCTGCAGTTCAAGTCCCAGGCCTGGCAACTTGAAAAACACACGGCATGTGAGCATGCAAGCCCACAATCATGAAAGGAGAAATAGAAGAGAAGATGGTCAGCATGACCATCCCCTATGGGGAGTGCTTTCTCTCTCTTTCTCTCTAGTGAGCGTGCATGCCCTCCAGCAAATTAAAGGGGAAAAAAAGTATTTTTAAAAAATCACCCTCGAATCTTTTGAATCTCTTTGACTTTCTCTTTTGCTACCAGCTAAGGAAAACTGTTCTTACAAAGGACTCATTGAATTAGGCCAGGATCACCTGGAAGTTTCTGTATTTTAAAGTGCACTGACTCGGGACTTTTATTACATCTGCAAAATCCCTTCACAGCAGTAACTAGATTAGTGTTTGACTGAATAACCAGGGGATGGGGATCCTGGGCAGCTGGCTTTTGAACTCTGCCTACCAGGCCAGGCGGTGGCACAGAGGTAACACAACTGGACCCACATGGTTAGGTCCCAAGTTTGCGTCCAGGGTCTCTTAGTACGTGTGTGGTGCATGGGCCCATGATCCGGGCTGGCTGAGGCTGGGAGTGGATTATGGTGTGGAGAGATCCTGTTGAGAATTTCTTTGAAGAGATAAATAAATACACTTTTCGTTTAAAAGAAAAAGAAAAAAGAACTCCGCCTACCATCAGGAAAGAGTTATCCAGTTAACCTGAGATAAGATTTGGAAACAGACTCACAAAGGTATTGGATTGAAGGATTGAATTTTTTACTTTATTATCTGTTTTGTTTTATTTTGTTTTAAAACATTTATGTCTGCCTTATGTTTGAATATACATACTATGCAGGGGCACAGCCCCACAGTTTTCACTGACACATGATCAAAATGTTGGGCCAGCCCCAGAGTGCAGAGATGAGTGCTGTGCGTTGGGAGTCAGATCTTATGCGGCTGACTGCAGTTCTGATCCCAGCCTCAGCAGCTGGGAAAACATGCTGGGTGTGTGTGTGTGCGATGGGATGGAGAAATAGAGGAAAAAGGACGTAGTGTGACCACACCCCATTGAGGGGTGCTTTCTCATGGGTGAGCTCATGCTTTCTCTGGACATTAATAATAATAACTTAAAAAGTTACCAAGGTTGTAGGGGTTTCAGGAGCCTAAAGATGTGCAAGAGGTACTATCCAGACTTGGAGTTAGACATAGTGTGTATGGCAAGGGAGATGGCCAATAAAGAAGGGACAAAGGCTAAGATTTTGGTGAATACAGAAGAATAGTTTGCTTCCTTTTTTTGTCATTAGTTTTTGTTGTAAGGGTGTATGGACTTGTTAGAGAGAGACAGAGATGGAGGAAAGTGAGACACTCCCTCCTGGGCGGAGGATGGTCATGCCACAATTTCTTCTCCTCCACTATCCTCTCAGAACTTTGGAAACACATGCAATGCACACCACGTGTGATTTTCAAGCCACCAGTTCCAGGACTTGAAATATGGAATTGGCCATGTGGGATGCAGCACTTTTATCTTCTATGCCACCTGCTGGCCCATGTTTCTATTTTTAATATATCCACCGAAGACCTTTGAAGATGGGCATCCTTCTGTTAATTTCTATGGGCAAGTCAAGGGATACTGTGGGTGCCTTTTATGAGCAGTATTTGAAGGCCTTTCTAAACACAGGGGCATGCTGGATGCAGTGCCTAGGGTATGCATCTGAACTTTCCAGACTCTTGCATGATCAATGTGCTTCCGCCTGCCAGATGTGCTAGAGGTCTGGATCACTGGCCGAGCCCGTGGACCCTGCTGGCCACTGACCCAGAAGTCGGGGCCTCCAGAGGGTCACTTCAGGATTGGGAAAGTCTGGAAAAGGCTGAGCAATTCATAGAAAGGGAGATGGAGGAAGAAGTCTATTAATTTCTCTGACTTTATCATTTTACCTGGAGGGCAGCTTGTTGAAAAATCTAGAATTCTGGTGAAGGGAGTGGAAATGGTTTTAATCTTTGGAAAAAGCATCTACAGAAATGTGAAAACCTAAGGAAAAGGCAGGACATTTCAAAGGCTAAATATTTCTCTCTCTGTCCAAGAACATTTGGGCTTTCTTCTTGAAATCCTGGTAATAGGTGGAGGGGAGGAGGACATTCCCTAAATGGGGCCCATGATCCGGGCTGGCTGAGGCTGGGAGTGGATTATGGTGTGGAGAGATCCTGTTGAGAATTTCTTTGAAGAGATAAATAAATACACTTTTCGTTTAAAAGAAAAAGAAAAAAGAACTCCGCCTACCATCAGGAAAGAGTTATCCAGTTAACCTGAGATAAGATTTGGAAACAGACTCACAAAGGTATTGGATTGAAGGATTGAATTTTTTACTTTATTATCTGTTTTGTTTTATTTTGTTTTAAAACATTTATGTCTGCCTTATGTTTGAATATACATACTATGCAGGGGCACAGCCCCACAGTTTTCACTGACACATGATCAAAATGTTGGGCCAGCCCCAGAGTGCAGAGATGAGTGCTGTGCGTTGGGAGTCAGATCTTATGCGGCTGACTGCAGTTCTGATCCCAGCCTCAGCAGCTGGGAAAACATGCTGGGTGTGTGTGTGTGCGATGGGATGGAGAAATAGAGGAAAAAGGACGTAGTGTGACCACACCCCATTGAGGGGTGCTTTCTCATGGGTGAGCTCATGCTTTCTCTGGACATTAATAATAATAACTTAAAAAGTTACCAAGGTTGTAGGGGTTTCAGGAGCCTAAAGATGTGCAAGAGGTACTATCCAGACTTGGAGTTAGACATAGTGTGTATGGCAAGGGAGATGGCCAATAAAGAAGGGACAAAGGCTAAGATTTTGGTGAATACAGAAGAATAGTTTGCTTCCTTTTTTTGTCATTAGTTTTTGTTGTAAGGGTGTATGGACTTGTTAGAGAGAGACAGAGATGGAGGAAAGTGAGACACTCCCTCCTGGGCGGAGGATGGTCATGCCACAATTTCTTCTCCTCCACTATCCTCTCAGAACTTTGGAAACACATGCAATGCACACCACGTGTGATTTTCAAGCCACCAGTTCCAGGACTTGAAATATGGAATTGGCCATGTGGGATGCAGCACTTTTATCTTCTATGCCACCTGCTGGCCCATGTTTCTATTTTTAATATATCCACCGAAGACCTTTGAAGATGGGCATCCTTCTGTTAATTTCTATGGGCAAGTCAAGGGATACTGTGGGTGCCTTTTATGAGCAGTATTTGAAGGCCTTTCTAAACACAGGGGCATGCTGGATGCAGTGCCTATGGTATGCATCTGAACTTTCCAGACTCTTGCATGATCAATGTGCTTCCGCCTGCCAGATGTGCTAGAGGTCTGGATCACTGGCCGAGCCCGTGGACCCTGCTGGCCACTGACCCAGAAGTCGGGGCCTCCAGAGGGTCACTTCAGGATTGGGAAAGTCTGGAAAAGGCTGAGCAATTCATAGAAAGGGAGATGGAGGAAGAAGTCTATTAATTTCTCTGACTTTATCATTTTACCTGGAGGGCAGCTTGTTGAAAAATCTAGAATTCTGGTGAAGGGAGTGGAAATGGTTTTAATCTTTGGAAAAAGCATCTACAGAAATGTGAAAACCTAAGGAAAAGGCAGGACATTTCAAAGGCTAAATATTTCTCTCTCTGTCCAAGAACATTTGGGCTTTCTTCTTCTTGAAATCCTGGTAATAGGTGGAAGGGAGGAGGACATTCCCTAAATGTTTCTTTTAAATTGTCCCAGACCGTAAGAAAATGGTGAGAAACTGTGACCATGTTACTAAACGAAGAGAAACAAGCCAGGGCAGAAGGGATTCAGTGACTGCGGAGAAAGAGCAACGTGGTTCTCAGTGCATGAGGTGTGTCTGGCTTTGGGAAGGAGGACGGAGCAGGAAAGAGATAGGATGGAAAAAATGAATTTTGCTTGTTAATTGTGATATCTTAAACACATTTTATATTATTTAACAAAGTGACTTAACTCTAAGGAGGAAAACTCTTAAGGATGCAGATAATATGTTACAGTTTTTTTTTTTTTTAGAGAGTTTTGCTACAGGGTGTGTGTGTGTGTGTGTGTGGGGGTGGGTGTGTGAGTGTGTGTGCATGCGTGTGCGTGTGTGATTACTTGCTTACTTTATTTCCCTCTTTCCACCTTCTCTCCCGTTCTCTTCTTGGGATTTTTCTTTTAAACTTTATTTTCTTCTTGGTATGTTTGTTTGTTTGTTTATTTATTTATTTATTTATGCTTTAATGTGACCAGAGAGGGAGAGAGAGAGAGAGAGAGAGAGTCACCAGGACTAGGATTCAAACCGTGGTCAGTCATGTGGGAGTCCAATGCTCTTAACTACTATGTTACCTGCTATGTCTTCTTCTTGGGATTTTGAACACACACACACACATGTGCCCAGCATGAGTTTTAATGCACCAGGTCTGGGACTTGAACTGTGGTCAGCCATGTGGGAGACCAGTGACATAACTGTTATGCCGTCTTTTTTACCCCCAAAGTTTTCACTGAAAAAGTCTTTCCCTTCATGTGTTCATTCATTCAAAAATAATTGATAAGAAGCCACAATGAACCTTGCTCTAGGTGCTAGGAGTACAGCAGAAATTGGGAAATAAGGAAATACTTACACTGTATTACATGATAAAGGGGGAAATAGGATAGTGTTGGTGATAGCTTAGACAGGTGGCTCTTTTAGACTGAGCGGCCAAGGAAGATCTCTCTGAAAATAGGACATCTGAACAGCGACCTAAATGACAGGGAGGTGCTGTCCGTGAGAAGATCAAACTGAAGATTATTCTAGACGGAGAAAACAGATGGTCTGAAGGTCTCCAAGATGATCAGAAATTTGAGCTTGAGGAAGTGAAGGAGGGTTTATGTGGCTGGAACTCAGTTGCAAATGGGAGAGTGATTTAAAGAGGAAGTTGGACAGGTGGACAGAGCCTAGGTCACTTAGGCATGGCAGAAATTTGGATTTTCAGTGAGACAGGAAGACACTGGGAGGTTTCAAACAAAGAAATGATGAGCTGTTTGGGTAATGAACGGGTGGAGATGTGGTGATTGCAGTAATTCACGTGAACAACGGTGGCTTGGACTAGCAGGGGAGCAGTGAAGGCAGAAAACATGGAGTATAAGGGGTTTGTATACAAGGTAGGATCAACAGGTCTTTATGATGGTTTTTATGAGAGACGTTAAGAATCAGACATCTCTATTACCAACTCTGGCACCGGGAGGATGGTGATGCCATTTAGTGAGACAGGTAGACAGGGCATAAGGATGGTAGATCCTACTCATTCCCTCCTCTAGAGCTGTTCCTTTCTTTCTCCTTGTTAATAGAGCCCTGACTTTGTTTAGGATGACAATACACATATCCAGCCCTAAGTAACAAGTCATGATCGGTGCAATTCAGTCATAATAATTCCATTTTCTTTGGCTAGATAATAAAATTTTCCATCTGCTTTGCTGGTATGGGTGACTCAGTTCTTGCTAACGAGACCTAAATGAAAGCCTTTAGGGATAGATATGGCTATCTGGAATGCCATTGCAATGGCTGGAAATGTGGCAACTATTTTCTGATTATAAGACAAAAAGCATGAAAATTAAAGACCCATATGTTAAGGATGGTGAAGTTGAAAAAAAAAATTCAATGGCTCAACTGACACTGGCAATCATCCTGTGCAGACATATTTTTTATTTTTTATTTTTTTGGAGAGAGATTTTTGCTATAGGGCACATGTGCTTGCCAGAAAGACAGAGAGAGACAGAGAGACAGAAAGTGAGAAATCACCCCCCCAGGGGGGGATGGCCATGCCACAATCCCTTCTCCTCCATTCTCCTCTCAGGATCTTGAGCATGAATGCACACATGCCCAGAGTGAGTTTAAGCCACTGGGTCCGGGACTCGAACCACGGTCTACTACATGGGAGTCCAGTGACATAGCCATTACTCCAACTGCTGGTCCCATGTAGAAATCTTGTTATGAGAAAATAAAACTTCATTGGTTTAAACTTATTTTTATTTGATACAAGAAAGCTAAGAGAAAGAATTGAGTATTGTCTTTTGACCATGAGATGCCTCTTAGATATTCATGTGGAAGAGACCGTCTAATTTCTTCTTTTCCCCAATAAGATACAATTTTATTACTACTATTATACCTAAATATGGTGTAGCATATGGTGATAATACTAGAAAACATGAAAAGGTAGGTAAAAAGTGAATGAAGTTGCAGTGACCATGGGAGAGGCCAAAGTAGAATCAATATATTATAGGAGACTGATTTTGGCCGACTCAGTGGCCCGGTGGTAATGTGCTGCTGTGCCATTGCCAGATCCATATGGAAGACTGTGGGTTTCGCTTCGCAGTAGACCTGAAAATTCTGGGTGCCTGTGCTCATGATTCTGGCTGGCTGGGAAGGCTTGGGTAAGGGGGGATTGCAGCAGGAGACTCCACTGAGGTTCTCTCTCTCTCTCTCATATATATATATAAAGTCCCTCCTCTCATGGTCCTCTCATGGACCTTATATTCTAGTATGGGGGACTTGGAAAATAAGTATACATATACACACACATACACACATTATATATAATATATAATATACACATGTGTATATAATTATATACATACTTATTTTATGTACACATGTGTATATAGTTATGTAGTGTATATACATATATATACACACACTATATAGAGTGTGTGTATGTGTGTGTATATATATATATATATATATATATATATATATATATATAGCGCCTTTCATGAAAGAAATACACAAACAACAACAAAAAAGACAGACTCCCCTCACAATGACAGGTCAGCAAGGTGGAAATTGTTCAGAAGGAGATGAAGCAAGGCTGGGGCAGCAGAGAAAGCTCAGGCTGAAGACCAGGAAGATCCCTGCATTTCCAAGTACCTTCTATCACCTGTGGGACAGCAGTGTCCTGGACTAGAGTGTATATTTCTATTAAGATACCTTTCTACCTGTGCGTATTAGTGTCCATGCATGGCTCTATTTCCTCTTCTGATATATGACAAATAGCCTCGTGAAAATTTCCCCACTAACTTACCCAGGGAACTTAAAGTAGGCCAAATGGAGCTTTTAGCACAGTTTCTCGTTACTGATAAAAATCAGCATCCACAAACCCAATTGCAGCTACTTCCATTAGGGCTGTCACCCAGAACCAGATTTCCAGTTTTGTGCATTAAAAGTTTGCCAACCTACTTATTTTTTTCCTAAACACTTTCTTGTGTGCTGAATGGTTTGGACTCCATCTATAGAAAACAAGAAGTATTTTTTTGCCAGTAGCCCATCAGAAACAGCTATCGATTTTGTGTGTTTGGATAAGTAACTGAGTCTGCAAAATTGACTTCATAGGGTAAGTATCTCGTATTCTGCCCACACTGTGGGTCTGAGTTCTGAGGTTAATTGGCTCATCACGTACTGCTTTCATGTTCCCTAGTTTACCACCATGCATAGGGGTTTTGCCCATCCACTTCTCACTTTGTCTTCCCATAATTTATTACAACCAACCCTTGTATTTTTTTTTAACAGTTTTAGATCTACATTAATTTTAAGTCCCTGAAGGAACATTATGTTCCCAAACATTATGTTCTGCACTCTCATGCTCATTTCACTTTGCATAGTGCCAGACACCTCCTGGGATCTCAAGAAATGTTTGCTTTTTCAAAGATGGGGCGATTACTCTGGGATGCCCATAAAGTGTCTTTCTCAGTCGAGCTCTCCTCACCATTGATTTATCCCCTGTGGCTAACGGTCAAAATACTGGTTAATAGAAAGACTCCAAGTCTTTGGAGAGGCTCTGCTCGTCTCTCCTTATCTCTGTAAGAGCAGAGATGAATGTGATTGTACAGGAGTGTTGGAAAGAAATGACAAAAGCATGAGGAACAAGAAAGCCCTTTAAAAAACAATTGCTATAGGGCATGGCATGTGCACTTACTGGAGAAAGGGGAGTGAGAAAGGAAAGAGGGAAAAATTCCCCCCCCCCCCTTTGGAGAGGCTCTGCTCGTCTCTCCTTATCTCTGTAAGAGCAGAGATGAATGTGATTGTACAGGAGTGTTGGAAAGAAATGACAAAAGCATGAGGAACAAGAAAGCCCTTTAAAAAACAATTGCTATAGGGCATGGCATGTGCACTTACTGGAGAAAGGGGAGTGAGAAAGGAAAGAGGGAAAAATTCCCCCCCCCCCCGCAAAAGGGGGGAGAGAGAAAGGAAAGAGGGAGAAATCCCCCCCCACCCCGCAAAAGGGATGGCCACGCTACCGTCCCTTCTCTTCCATTCTCCTCTTGGGGTTTTGGGCACACATACACATGTGCCCGGTGTGTTTTTCAGGTTCCCAGGTCCAGCACATGATCTAGGCAGTCAGCCATGTGGGATCCAGCTGACTTGACTACCAGAACACAGGCTGGACCAAAAAACCTTTTTTTAAAAATAAGAAATGCAGCCCAATCATGTGACAACACCACTCCTTGACAGGCTGGAGGCTGAATGGGAAGCCCAGGTCCAGTTCCAAGGCCAACCTGAACATGCTGGGTATGGTTGTGTGTGACTGTGATCCTAACTAGTTGGGAGGCTGGGGCAGGAGTTTCACAATACTGTGACACCTGACAAAAATACCTATCTCTGTCTCTCTCTTCCCCACCCCACCTCTTCCCTCTTTGTCTCTCATAAAGGAAAATATTTATAAGATGAATGAATAAATAAGTAAATAGTAGGACATGCCAGGGATATGATGGTATTGCTCTTACTGAGCTAACCTCAGTGAAAGCAGAGCTCACTCCAGTGATGGAAGCTGTTCATCACAAGTGCCAGCAGACACTCAGATCCCACTGGTGGCAGCGGCTGAAGACAGGAGGAACTTCCTTCCAGATATTTAGGCCAGGAGGTTGTGTGGAGGTTAAGGCAGCTGGATCCCACACAGCTGACTGTGTGGTTTGAATCCAGGACCCAATGGCTTAAAAAATACACTGGGCATGTGTGCATGCATGCCCCAAATCCCAAGAGGAGACTGGAGGAGAAGGAATAGCAGGGTGGCCATGCACCATGGGGGGAGTGCTTTCTTTCTCTCCCTCACTCCCATAAGAACTCGCACCCTATAGCAAAATAAAACAAAACAGAAAACAAATACTCAAGGCCTGCTGAATGCCGTATGCTGTATGCACATCTTTTATCTCAGCTTCTCAGTCTATCTAGAATATTTCAATGCCTTCCTTCAAGGAAAATCTGAACCTCTGAATTTGTCTAAGGCTGATTTGAGGCAGAGGGATAGGACCATGGACAGAGGTCGAGCTTACTAATCACTTGTGCAGCCAGAAAGCCAGTTCTCTTCCTGCAGGAATTCTTGGGAGAGGGATTCTTGAATGATAGATTTTCCTTGACCCAGGGGTTACTCAGTGGAGTGGCAGTTTCTTCTGCAAACACTGGTCCCTCCACCAACTCCATATTTCTAAGACATATAGGAATACTCATTCTTGCAAATGCCATTTTTAGAATACTTTTATTATAAAGTATTTCAAACAAGCAGAAAAATATAGAAAATAGTTGAACAAGTATCTATGCATAAAACATTTGCCGTGGGCTAGCTGCTGGTATGATGATTAAGATGGCTGGGTCCTGCATGGTTGACTACTCAGTTTGAGTCCCAGACCTGGAAGCTTAAGAAACACACCTGGTGTGTGTGCATGCATACCCCAAATCTCAGCATGAGTGAGAAAAGGAGGAGAAGGGATTGCAGCTTGACCATTCCCTGTGAGGAAGGCATTTGCTTTCCCTTTCTCTTTCTGCTTCTCTCTTCAGTGAGTGCACACACCCTCTGGCAAAATTTAACAAAAACGAAAATACCTACAGATCTTAATATTTGACTTATTCACTTTGGGGTTGGTTTATTTGTAAAAAGTTTTACAGTACAGTTGAAACACTTAATTAACCCTGATCCCATTCATTTCTCTATTTTCTCGTTCCTTTTTTCCCTGATGTAATCATTATCTTTAGTAAGTTGCTATAAATCACTCCCATTCATGCTTTCATACTATTATATATGTGTGTGTGTATTTTCATAAACAATATATAGATCTTTTTGTGTCTGTAAAGTATAAGGAACTACTATATCATTGTGTACATAACATTCTGCCATTTTTTAATTCATCAATAGTTTTTAGATTTTATTCATATTGCAACCCAAGGAACTAAGTCATTACTTATAACCGTTGTATGTTATGCCCCAATTTGAATATACACAAGCTACATATCCATTCTCTTGCTTTAAGCACATGTAGGTTGTTTTAGTTTGTTATTATCGTTTGCAATAATGAACAATTTACATGCCAGTCTCCTGGTGCACATCATGTAAGAGCTTTTCTAGGCCAGGGTTTCTCAAACTTGCGTTACTGATGTTTTGGAATGGATAATTTTTTTTTAAGTGCCAGAGGCTGCATGCACTTGCCATAGAATGAGAGAGAGAGAGAGAGAGAGAGAGAGAGAGAGAGAAGAGAGAGAGAAAGAGAAAGCAACCCTTAATGGGGCATGTCACATCACAATCCTTTCTTCTTTTCTCCATCCCGTCAGGATCCTGAGCATACACACACACGCACTCAGCATGTTTTTCAAGCGACCAGGGCCCAGATTTGACTGCAGCTGGTCATGTGGGATCTGGCTTCCTCTACACACAGTGCACTTCACCACTGCACTATGAGCTTGAGCCTGGATAATTCTTTGATGTGGGTTAGGTTAGAGAGCAACCCCACTCACCTTTCTCTACTACACCAGATACCAGAACACCACCTATTCCTGTCCCCTCCCCCATCAGTGTGACAGCCAACATGTCTTCCAACATTGCCAAGTGTTCCCTGGGGAACAACATCACCCCCGCTTTAGCACCACCCATCTAAGCAATAAACCTAAAAAGAGAAACGAGTGGCTGAACATACATTGTCATTTTGCTTTCCAAGAGTTCCATTTCTCCACGGAATCTCTTGCTACCTTTAAGTATTTTCAGAATTTAAATTTTTTGCCAACTTATGGGTATAAAATGGTAACTTTTTATTGTCTTATTTTGCTTTTACCTTATTTTCTACTGAGATTAAGCATCTTATATGTCATGTCTATTGACCACTAAGGTTTCACTTCTAAAAATTGCCCTTTTATACCCTCTGCCATTTTTTCCCTTCTAGTTGTTCATTTTCCTTATTGTTTTGTAGGCACTCTTTACAATTTTTGAAGACAAATGCTTAGATGGTTTTATGTCTAGGGAAAG
>NW_006160129.1:2433683-2439395 GCF_000334495.1 Tupaia belangeri chinensis
TCAGTTGAAGCTTGTCTTTTCACTTTTTTGATGAAGAGTTTTTGTTATAAAATGGTAAAATGTATCAATATTTCCTTTTATGTTTTATACTTTTATGCTTTATTTATTAATTTCTTCCCTATCTCAATGGTGTCTTGTATTTTCTTCTAGAAATATAAAATTTTAATGTTCTCATTTAGGTTGCCTTTTTTGTTTTTGTTTTTTTGTAAGAGGGTGATATATCTCTTATATCTCTCACCAAAGAGATATAAGATGTAAGAGACAGAGAAAGAGAGAGAAGACACATACCAGCACCCACAATAGGGTATGGTCACCTCACAATCTCCTCTTGTTGGGATTTGGGGCAAGCATGCACATACACCTGGTATGTTTTTCAAGCCACCAGGCTGGGACTCAGACTGAAGTCAGCCATGTGGGATCCAGATCCCCAAACCACTAGGGTATGGGCCCAGCCCAGGTTTTTCTTTTTTTTCAAGAAGCAATTTATGTTTTATTTTTGCCATAGGAAATGTGTACTTTCTGGAGAGAGACAGAGAGAGAGAGAAAGTGAGGAATCACTCCTCGGGGAGGATGGCCACACTGCAATCCCTTCTCCTCCACCTGAGAGAAGTCTCAAGATTTGGGGCATGTACACATACACCCACCCGGCATGTTTTTCAAGCTGCTGGGTGGGGAGTCTATTCGCATAGTCAGCTATGTGGGATCCAGCTGCTTGAATCGCCATGCCACCGACTGGCCCAAGGAATATTATTAAAAGTTTATTTATTTATTTCTTCCATGAGTGAATAAGCAAACCACACAACACCCCCCGACAGGGTCCTAATGCTGCCTTCTTCACCCAGGCTTCATGAAGCCATCCCTGGATCATGGGTGTGGGTGGGCATGCATCTGGCACCCCCAGGAAGCTCTCTGCACTTGAACCAAGAAGCTGCTTATGTGGGATTGCCTCACTGAGCACAGCGTTTTACTACTTATGTGATGCAAAATAGGGAAAACACGTAATTATCCCAACAAATGATTTATCTTTTTAATCCTGGTTTGTTATGCCATCGTTGGTTTTACGTTTTGATATGTGGTAGGAAAAACTCTCCGACGTATTAATTTTTTATAAAGTTACCTTGGCTATCTGACTGACAGGCATTATCTTTCTTTCCTTTCTCTCTTTTTATTTTTTTGGAGAGGTTTTTGCTATAGGGCACGTGCGCTTGCCAGAAAGACAGAGACAGCCAGAGAGACAGAAAGTGAAAAACCACCCCCCAGGGGGGATGGCCACACCGCAGTCCCTTCTCTTTTATTCTCCTCTCGAGATCTTGGGCATGCATGCACACATGCCCAGCGTGAGTTTAAGCCACTGGGTCCGGGACCTGAACTGCGGTCGGCTACATGGGAGTCCAGTGACATAGCCATTATGCTAACTGCTGGTCCCTCTCCTTTCTAACTGAACCTCAGCTGTTTTCAGGTATCCAGACCTATCCCATAGTATGCAGCCTAAACCCATCATCGTATTTCTATTCGATTGGGATTGTTTGGGCATATGTTGTGTTTCTTGCCAATGAGACTCTTCAGTGCAATTGTGCTAGAGTGGGGGTGAGGTGGGGTGGGTAAGTTTCCCAATCACTGAACAAGGTCCCTACAAAAAACAGTTCCCTTCCTCTGTACACATTTGGAGGCAAAAGTGTTGCCTGATGCTGTGGCAGCTGTCTTGCCACCCTAAGGGGACAAGCTGGAAATCAGTACACCGAGAATGACTAGACAGAAAGGTCCAGGTCCCTTGATACCATTGTGCTGATAAATTAACCAACACTGGAACCACATCCCACTAGACCTCCCGTGATCTCAAATAATAAACCTCTTTTTGCTTAATTCACTTGAAGTTGTGCATTGTGTTATTTGTAGCCAAAGGCACCCTCAACTACTATAAAAATTTTAACCCTTTACTTTCCTACATGAATTTTGTAATCATTGCTTCATGGTCCATTATCATGTTGAATATTTTTTAAAGATTAATTTTTATTATTTAATTAATTTTATATGTTATTATTATTATTTAAAGGTTTTTCAGGCAGGGAGTGGGTGCTCACTGGAGAGGAGAGAGACAGAGAGAGGAAATGAGAAATCATCCCCTAGCAGGGATGGCCATACCAAAAATCCCTTCTTCTCCATTTTCCTTCTGGGATTTTGGGCATGTGCACACATGTGCCTAGCATGATTTTTAAGCTGTCAGGTCCGGGACTCTAACCATGGTCGACCACGTGGGAGACCAGTGCTTTAACTACTATACCACTTGCTGGCCCCTTATTATTTAATTTTTAATTTGCTATTGGGCACACATGCTCACCAGAGGCAGCAAGAAAGAGAAGGGGAAACTGAGAAAGCAAGTCACCAGGTCTGGAACTCAAACCATGGCTGGCCAGTGGGAGTCCAGTGCCTTAACCACCATGCTACCTGCTGGCTCCTA
The DNA here is from genome assembly GCF_000334495.1 of Tupaia belangeri chinensis. Classification (NCBI taxonomy): domain Eukaryota; kingdom Metazoa; phylum Chordata; class Mammalia; order Scandentia; family Tupaiidae; genus Tupaia; species Tupaia belangeri. The sequence goes on from NW_006160129.1 coordinate 2,436,142, forward strand.
GGTTGGGATTTTTAAAAATTATAATCAGGGCCAGCAGGTGGCATGGTGGTCGAGGCACTGGACTCCCATATGGATGATTGTAGTTGGAGTCTCAGACCTGGCGGCTTGCTTTTTCACTTTTCTTCTCTCTCTCTGGCCAAATTAAAAAAAATAATAATAATAAGTAAAAATAATTCTTTTAAAATTGTAATAGTTGATTACACATTGTAATGTTTTCCATATAAACATACATAAAATCCACATTTTATTTTTACATAAAAATCCACATCTTCCATTGTGTTTATTCCTAGACATACTGTTGTGTACTGTCATTTTTGCTTGCTATTACATATTATATGTGATACATCCTGAGATACAGGGTAGCAGTAGAATTTTGTATGTGGATCTGATCATAGCCATCAACCTTGCTAACTTGTCTTTTCAGTGGTAATATTGTTTCCGTACAATCTGCTTGGTTTTCTTCATAGGCACTCATATTATCCAAATAAGGAAAATCTATCTTTTCTTTTCCCCTAGCATGATCATGGAGATGCCATAGACTATGGAGTCCTGTGGTTATTTGATCCAGCTTCCTGTCATCTGCCACATCTTCCTGCTTCATTATTCTTTCATGTCGGGCCCATCACCAGGCGGTGGTCAGCTGTTCTAGCCTCTAACAATCCTGGTTACGTGTATGGGGTGGGAGCTTTCAGTCTAGGTTTTATTCTCAAGCAGCGAACCTGGCTTACCACCCACTCCCTCCCGCGACACAGATCCCCATTAGTCTTCCTTATCCCACTGAATCCCCCTTCTTGCATTTTCCACTTTCTTTCAGATCTGGAGCCCAACTGGCCCACATCTTCAGCCCCATGTTTTTGTTTTAGACATCTTATTCACAGAAAAGTTTGTATTTTGAGTCAACTATGTCTTTTAAATTTTCTTTTGTATATTTTAATAACCACTGCTTTGTGTTAGGAGCTAAACAAGAACCTCAAAAGGTTTAGGTTTAACAATGTTATCTTGACCAGAAATCATAATTCTAATATCTATTGTGTAGAAAATGACAGGACTAGCTCCTCCCACTGCTGATACTTCATGTGGTAATTATTATCAGATACAACACTACTCCAAAAAAAATTTTTTTTTTTGGAGAGATTTTCACTATAGGGCGTGTGCGCTCGCCAGACAGACAGAGAGACATAGAGACAGAAAGCGAGAAATCACCCTCCAGGGGGGATGGTCATGCCGCAATCCCTTCTCCTCCATGGATCTTGGACACACAAGCACATTTGCCTGGCATGAGTTTTAAGCCACTGGGTCCGGGACGTGAACCGCGGTCGACTACGTGGGAGTCCAGCGACATAGCCATTACGCTAACTGCTGGTTCCCACTACTCCAAATTTTCACAATGTCTTTCAGGTCTTTGTGCTTTAGAAGGGCTAGAGTTGTGGGACCAGCAGTTGGCATAATGGCTATTTCACTGGACTCCCATGTAGTCGACTGTGGTTTGAGTCCGGAGTCGGTGGCTTAAACTCACGCCAGGCACATATGCATGCGTGCCCAAGATCCAGAGAGGAGAATGAAGGAGAAGGGACTGTGGCATGGCCATCCCCCCGGGGGGTGATTTCTCGCTTTCTGTCTCTGTCTTTTTGGTGTATGTGTCCTATAGCAAATTAAATAAACAAAAAAAAAAAAAAAAGAAAGAAAGAAAGAAAAAGAAGTGTTAGAGTTGAATCAGTGGTTATCAGCTGGGTAATGGGGAATGGAGGTAAACACCACGGGCTACACCTGACAAGCCTGAGGCCTTTTTTTTTTTTTTTTCTTGGAGAGGTTTTGTTTTGTTTTGTTTTATTTTTCACTATAGGGTGCATACGCTTGCCAGAAAGACAGAGAGAGACAGAGAGACAGAAAGTGAGAAATCACCCCCTCCCCCCAGGGCAGATGGCCATGTCGCAATCCCTTCTCTTCCATTCTCCTCTCAGGATCTTGGGCACACACGCACAAGCACCCGGCGTGAGTTTAAGCCACTGGGTCCAGGATGTGACCTGTGGTCGACTACATGGGAGTCCAGCGACATAGCCATTACGCTAACTGCTGGTCCCGAGGCCTCTTAATTGTAGCCCATAATAACCAGACAGAGCCACAAGACTGAATTCCCCTGGAGACAGGGCTAGGCATGTTCACCCTGTCCCTTCTACAAAACAGTTGTCAATGGAAGTTTTTGAGTTGAGCAAACTATAGGCCTATGCCTATTTTCATTCAACAACATGTCTCAGGTACTGTGGAGAGTCATAGTGAAAGTCCTCTGGATCTTTGCAGTACCAGGACTTGAAAATAAGGGGGGAAAGAGGACAGGAATAAGGCCTACAAGAGTTGATTTTAAGCTCAGTGAATGGAAGGAATTGTGAATGACATTTCATCTAGAAAGTGAATTTTGATTGAAATTTAAGATATTTTTGTACTAATCCCCTTATATAAACTAGCTTACTATGTAAATATAATCAAAATAGCATTCATTAAAATTGCAAAACTTATTTATTAAAATATGTAAAACAGCCAGCTGTAAAAGTGGTGACTAAGAAGGGTAAAAACAAATTATTTTGTTCCACAAATATTTATTGAGTACCTACTATGTGCCCACTGTACAGTGAAGATACAAAGATGAAACAAGTCCCTATGCAGATAAAAATCTAAATGAACCAACAGATGGGCAAGTAAATAATTATAAATATGATGGGATAAGTGTCTTAAAAGAGTGTGAGCTTGGGCCAGCCCCTTCATAGTTATGGGAGCCAGATCCCATATGGCGGACAGCAGTTTCGTCCCGGCCCCACCAGCTTGAGAGACATGCTGGGAGCATGTGCCTGTATGACCCGAATCTTAAAGAAATGGAGAAGGGATTGAAACGTGATCATAGGAATCATTAGGGACACTTTCTCCCTCTCTTACTCTGGTTTTCCAACAATTGAAAGAAAAAAAAGGGATATTATTCAGCCTTAAAAAGGAAGAATGGGACCAGTGGGTGGTGTGGTGGTAAGGCACTGCACTACCATATGGCTGACTGTGGGTTGGTCCTGGACCTCACAGCTTGAAAATCAAGCCATGTGCATATGCCTGCGCTTCTAAAATCCTGAGAGGAGTATGCAGGAGAAAGGAGAAAGGATTGGGGCACGGTCATCCCCCAGGGAGTGATGTCTCACTGCCCCCCCAACCCCGTTTCTTTCCAGTGAGTGCACACGCCCTATGGCAAAACCTTAAAAAAAAAAAAAAAAAAA
>NW_006160129.1:2439556-2463874 GCF_000334495.1 Tupaia belangeri chinensis
GAAAACCCTTAAAAAAAAAAACAAAAAAAAGGAAATACTGACATAGGCTGCAACATGGATAAACCCTGGGGACATTATACTAAGTGAAATCAGCCAGTCCAAACGAAGAGAAATATATCATTTCACTTACATGCAAAATCTAAAGTAGAAACAGAAAGAATAGTAGTTGTCAAGGGCTAGGGACGGAGGGTGAGGATGGGCTTTGTTTAATGGCTCTAGTTTCAGTTTCACATGATGGAAAACTTTTGAAGATTAGCTGTGCAACATTGTGAACACGCGGAACACTATTGAACTGTACACTTAACAGACGATTAATATATCACATGTGTCCTACTACAATTCTTTACAAAGTGAAAAAATAAAATGGGCTAGCGCTTGAGGACAGGAACCTGTTTTGTCGCTCCAGAATTCCTAGCATCCAGCAGAACGCCTGATACATAGTATGCGCTTAACAAATATTTTGCCTTCTTTTGGCTCATCCCCATCCCAAAGTCCCAGGCAACAGGACAAAGGCCAAGTAGTTCTGCAAGCCAATTTGGCAAACAAAGGAACTTCTCTCCTCAGGGCACCATGGAGGGGAAGAATTTCAGATATTCGAGATTCGATATTTGTCCTGGTCATACCAATTATTCTTTACTTCTCAATTATGCTTATCTGAATTCGTTTGGCATTTAAATTTCCTATAGACAGATACTTTCTACTTCCCCAAACAGAATTGCAATAATGTACTTTGTTTAAAAAAAAAAAAAAAGTGGAAGGAAGTCTGTGGAATGAAATCATTATTAGGCCATGGGACAAGTGGCTCTAGGGCCCTGGTTACAGGCGGAACAGGAGAAAGGGTGAGGTAATTAGTAAGTATTTACAGTTCTGTGGCTGGTCTTTGTTCCCAGCCTTCACAAGCTCTGTCTCATTCCAGTCTCTAGGTTTATTCTCTTGTGTTTGTTTTTTTCGCTTAGCCAAAAATAGAGCAATGAAAAAAAAAAACAACTTCCTTGTACTTACTGAGTTTTTCTTTCTCTCCTTGTGAGTTTGGTTTCCTCTTGCCAGGATCCTCCCTCCTTCCTGGCACCTGCTGGTGTGCTTTTTCTTCCTTGCTCTGTTGCGACTTTTCCTCCTGTGCAGTAACCAGGCTTGGTGCACGGTGTCCAAGACGTACCTACAGGTAAGCGCAACACTTAGTGACAGCTCAGTCATGGAGCCTGGAGCCTGGATTCGAACTCAATGATTCTCATGTCCAGTCCAGGCACTGGGTGTTTGTTCTGGCTTGGCCTTGGCCCTGAGTGTTGCACAGTGCTAGGATTTAGAGTCCAACGAAAGCGCCTCACTTAGAGTCAGTCCCGTAGCTTGGTGGTTAAAGGAGCCAGATCCCACATGGCTGACTGCATGTAGTTTTGTTTTGTTTGGTTGGTTTTTTTGAGAGGTTTTTGCTATAGGGCGCGTGCGCTCACCAGACAGACCAAGAGAGACAGAGAGACAGAAAGCGAGAAATCACCCCTCAGGGGGATGGTCACGCCACAATCCCTTCTCCTTCGTTCTCCTCTTGGGATCTTGGGCACACACGCACACGCACCCAGCGTGAGTTTTAAGCCACTGGGTCCGGGACGCGAACCGTGGTCAACTACGTGGGAGTCCAGCGACATAGCCATTACGCTAACTGCTGGTCCCCTGACTGCAGTTTTGAATCCCAGCCCCAGTGCTATACGGCGCATGCGCTCGCCAGACAGACAGAGAAACACAGAGACAGAAAGCGAGAAATCACCCCCCAGGGGGGGTGGTCATGCCGCAATCCCTTCTCCTCCATTCTCCTCTGGGGATCTTGGGCATGCATGCACACGTGCCCGGCGTGAGTTTTAAGCCACCGGGTCCGGGGACACGAACCGCGGTCAACTAAGTGGGAGTCCAGCGACATAGCCATTATGCTAACTGCTGGTTCACTCAGCCCCAGTGCTTTGAAAAACACTGAGGGTCATGTGTCTATGTGCCCAAAGTCCCAACTGGATGGAAAAATGTAGACGGGATTGCAGCAGGACCATATTCTACTAGAGGATATTTTCTCTCTCTCTCTCACAAGTACATGTGTGACCTCTGAAAATTGAGGGACTATAAAAAAAAGTCCATGCCTAGCACTGGAGGAAAATGGTAACAGGAGTCGTCTGTCTCCACAAGCTGATATGATGGGAGGGTATGTACAGATCAGAGCCAACCTAAGACTTTCTTAGGAGGCTGGGTCAAGCATAGAACCAGCAGGGATGTCTGGGCCTGGAGAACAACTGATCACGTTACTGTTTAAAAGTACCACTTAAAGAGTTCTCGCTATGTGAAAGATGCTGTTCTAAGGCTTTTTATTGAATTTTTAAAACAGGAACTCATTTAATTCTTACAACAACCCTGTGAGCTAGGAACTCACATTGTCTGAATTTTATGGTTTAGGAAAGTGAGGCCCAAAGGGGTTAAGTGACTTGCTCCATGTCACACAGCTCCTATCACAGTCTGACTCCTGAACTCATGCTGCTTCTTTTAAAAAAGTTCTTAGCACATGGGACGTGCCCTGACCAGAGACAGTGAGAAGGAAAGTGGGTAATTACACACACACCCCCCCAGGGGGTATGACCCTGTTGCAATCTCTTCTTCTCCTGGAATTTCAGGCATACACAAGCTCCCAGTGTGATTTTCAAGCCACTGGGTCCAGGATTCAAACCACAGTCAGCCATGTGGGAGTCTAGCACCATAACCAAGTGCCGTAACCATTCTGCCACCTCCTAGCCCCCTGAGTTCGTGCTTTTTAACTGTCACTGAACTCAAACCAAGTTTTCTTGCCAAGCCCTACAAACCAAACTGTAAACACCTGGTGTGGTGGAAGAAAGCATAGCTTGATTGCCATGGACAAAGCAAGAAGAGTGGTTAGCTCATGCTGAGAAAGCCCAGTCTTATCAGGAGTTTGTCACATACTTTTTTTTCTTTTTTTTGCTTTGCTTTTTCTTAGTTGTCAGCTCATGCTGAGAAAGCCCAGTCTGATCAGGAGTTTGTCATATACTTTTTCTTCTTTTTTTTGCTTTGCTTTTTCTTAGTTGTTTTGTTATTGTTTGTTTGTTTGTTTTTTAGAGAGATCTTTGCTATAGGGTGTGCACACTTGCTGGAGAGACAGAGACAGAAAGCAAGAAACCACGATGCAATCCCTTGTCCAGTCTCTTCTTGGGATTTTGGGCATCCACGCACACACTTCCAGCGTGAGTTTAAAGCCACTGGGTCCGGGATTCAAACCGAGGCCCACTACATGGGAGTCCAGTGTAAAATTAAGGGTAGGGGTGCTGGGTCTGTGATCCATTCAATGATTGGTTCAAGAGGGTATGATCATCTCATGGGGCCTTCCTGGTTGGTGAGACCTTGGTCAAGTTTCTGTTCTGAGACGGGGCAATCATGTTTTGTTTTAAATTGGCTAGCAGGCACGTACACTTGCTGGAGGCAGAGTGAGTGAGAAGGCACCCTGATGGAGGGCCAGGCACACCACCATCCCTCTTCCTACACATCTCTTTTGAAGATTTTGCGCACTTGCCCAGCGTCTTTTTCCACAGAGTAAGGGACTCAAACGTGCAGTTGGCCATGTGAGGTCCAGCCACCTTAGCCACCGCACCACAGGCCAGTTCATGTGTCAGGCGCCATTCAGCCTGAAGTCCATGTACTCACAGACAGTAGTTTATGTCTTGCAAAAGACCTTAAGAATTTAAGTTAAAATCTCACCTTTCCTGGACCAGCCAGTCACATTGTGGTTAAAGCGGCTGGATCTCACATGGCCAACTGAGTGTTTAAGTCCCAGACCCAGTGGCCTCAGAAACTGGTGGGTCCAAAATCCCGAGAGGAAAAAATGAAGAAAGGATTGTGGCATGGCCATTTTCCCTAGTAGTGTGCTTTCTCCCTCTCCCTCTGTCTCTCTCCTGCCAGTGGACATGCTCTCTTTCAAAAACAAAAACAAAAATCCTTGTCTTTTCTTTAAATGAGAATTTTCAAAATCTTGATAACCAGTCTGAAGTCTTACCCCTTACTTTGGTCCATTAAAATGTAAATGACTGGAACCAACGGATTGCATAAGTCATTGGACTCCCATGTAGTTGACTGCCATTGAGTCCCAGACCCAGCGACTGGTGAGTGTGCATGCATGCCCAAGATCCCGAGGGGAGAATGGGGAAGAAGGGATTGCAGTATGGCCATCCCTCCTGGGGTGTGATTTCTTGCTCTCTGGCAAGTGCACGTGTCCCATAGCAAAAATATCTCAAAAAAAAGAAAAAGAAAAAATATATATCTTTGTATTCTAAGCATCTTGGAAAGGCATTGGAGTTTTATTGTAGTTCAGCCCCTTATAAATTTTTATTTAAATGTTGTTCATCCCTTATTAATATTTTTCTCAGAGGAAAAAACAAAGACCCTGGCTTTTTTTCCAGGGGCCCTGCTTGGTTTCACAACCACCACACTATGCTGCCTTTCTGGTGTATATATTCTGTCCCCCAGGACTTCCTTTGGGGATTCATGCCTGCTCTTACAAAGTATCTTCCCCAAGGTGTAACACCCTCTGCTGGGTGTTGGGCCACATGTAATACCCCTCTGAAACTTCCATGTGCCTCTTGGGACATTGATTGGCAGTCATGTGTTCACAGGCCTCATCCCACAGCAGACATCCAAATCTGATCTGTCATTTCTCCAGGGAACAGGGCATCAAGAGGCAATATCCCCCATGCAAACTTGAAGAATTGAAATATCAGCATATAAGAAACATTATGTTATCTTCCTTATATGAAGTACCCTGTCCTCCCAAAAGCAGGGACTCTGCCTTGGGCACTATGACCCATCAAAGCCAGTTTGCAGGAGATATGAGGCAGGAAAAATCTAGCAAATGGAAGCTGGTAAGGGGGCTAGAGCATCTGCCCATGTGGCTAGATAGAAAAACCCATGGAGGCAGAAAATTCCCCATCCAAGGTAATGCAGGCAGGAAATGAATGGGGGATGACTATATGATTGAGACACATTTGATAGAGTCAATGAAATAAATCAGTGGGCCCACCCAGCCACATATGAAATTGCCAATGAGAACTCAATGGGCCCAGCCAATGATCAATCCACACAACCTAGGTTAAAAATGGTAAATCCTGCAGAGTGCAGCTGCCAAGGCCTTTGTGAGCCACTCCTTCTCTGTCTGCTCAGGCCTGCTTTTATCTCTCAAAAGTGTACTTTTACTTAATAAATTATCTTTTTCTTACACTATTTGTGTGTTTTACTCAATTCTTTGTCCAAAACACCAAGAACCTGGATATCATCACAGAAGTCATCCCACAACAGAGGAGAAGGGATTATGGTGTGACCAACCCCCGTGAGGTGCTTTCTCACTTACCCTCCCTCTAGCAAGTGTATGTGCCTGCTAGAACGGAAGTAACCCACAATCCCCATCTGGGTCCATAGGAACAAGGCAGTGAATTTCTTAGGTGGTTGGCTAGAGTCAGGAGAATACAGCTCTAGGACAGATCTTCCAGGGAACACTTGTGAAATCCAACTATACTGGCCTGAGAAGGCCTCCCTACTCATATATTGAGTTCTTGTAAACGATCCACCACTTCACTTAGAGTCTGCTTTCTTAACAAATTGGCAAGTCACAACCAATCACAGCAGCCATGTTTCAGTCAATCACAGAAAGCCTGCCCTTTAAACAGTGTTCATACAGGCAAACATCAAGCTGTGATCAATCTAGCTGCTTCTCAAGTTGTTTCCCTCACTTCCCTTTTCGGTACATCACTTTTCTTTGTCTGACCCTAAAAGTTATTCTTGGGGCCAGCAAGTGGTGTGGTGGTTAAGGGTGCTAGACTCCCACATAGCTGACCACGGTTCGAGTCCTGAACCTGGCAGCTTGCTTTCTCACTTTCTCTCTCAAGTTGTCCCTCTCTGGTAAAAAAAAATAATAATAATAATAATAATAATAATAAAATAAAAATAAAAATAAAAGTTATTCTCGACCATGTGGCACCTCAGAGTTCTTCAAAAGCTTTTCTGGGTGCTGCTGGATTCATGAATCGTTGGTCTTAACTTTGTAACAGCTGCAAACTGGTCTGGAGAGAAGCTCTTGACCTTGAGCTCTTTACCTGGAAGACCATGGTGTGGCCATTAAGGTCATAGGGTGCTCTTCTAATCCTCTGACCTTTCCTATGTCCCTCTGGCTGCACCATGTGAAGATAAAGCTAATTTAGAGAACAAAGAGAGAGAGAGAGAGGGCTACACAAAAATTTAAAATACATAATAAGGGTTGGAGAAAGAATTAGGAAGAGGAGGTAACTGACCAGCCTGCTCACAGGTTGTTACTCCCTATCGACTAATTGACAGTCATAAGACATTCTTCCTCAAGATAATTCCAGATTCGCAGTCTCCCTTAGGCTGATCACACATACTGCTGGACAGATGACATCACTGCTGAGAAGATGCTACAGACAGCTTCTGCTAACAGTCTCCACCCACCCTGTCCATTCCTCTGTTATCCTTGTCCAGTGTAAATTTTTCAGAACAACTTACAAGTATCATAACCTCTTTACTAGTGAAAAAGACCCAGTTTGTGAGGATCAGTGGACATGTTGTCATTTCCATCTGGCCATGGTGCTATGGGGTCTGAGTGTAGGCCCCAGGATCTGACTCTTACTTGATGCTGGATTTATGAGATCAGTAATCTTCCTTAACTTGTTCTTTTGGATTGACAGCCCCAAATGACTTTCCTGGTAAGAACTGGGTTAGCAGAGAAGGATTCCAGAAATTTAGGATGTGCATGTTTCTGCTGCCTGCACTAACTCTGAGTTAGAGATTTGTCTCCCGCTCTTTCATGCCTCCAAAAACCTCCTGTCAGTTTCCTGATCATAATTCCCAAGGCTTCTACCCCTTTCCGTCTGTAAGATGCTTCTCCTGGGTCTTGTTTTCATAGGGCTCTGATGTTACCCTGGGTGGAACTGGTAGAAAGTGAATTCCTGCTAAGAAATTAGCCAGGGCCGGCCTGCAGTGGAGTGGTTAAGTGCAATACGAAGGAAACCAGACCCCACATAGCTGACTGCAGTGTGAATCTTGCCAATGATCTGAAAAACATGCCAGGAACAAGCACTTGTACCCAAGATCCTAATGGAATAGAAAAATGGAGGAAAAGGGGACTGTGTCATGATCGGGTCACCATCAGTGGATCTTTTTCTCTATCCCTCTCTTGCACACATGCTCTCTGGCAAAAAATAAATGAAAGGAATTGGCAAAAAAAAAAAATAATAATAGAATCTGTATTATGAACTGTCCTCTACATACCCCATTTCCATCATCATAGGGACATCAAAACCAAAAATTTTAAAACTCAAAAAGACTGAACATCTAGGGAAGAATATCAGACTCCTTGACCTCAGAGATATTTGGGGGGACTGCAATGACAAAATGCCATCTAGAGTACACGGTTCAGAAGCAACAGATGTATTTCCCACAGTTCTGGAGGCTGGGAAGTCCACAAATCAAGGCACCCATAGATTTGGTGTCTGGTGAGGGCCAGCTCTATGATTCATAGATGGCCGTCCTCTCCCTGTAATCTCACATGGTAGAAGGGACAAAAGAGCTACCTGGGGCCTCCTTTAAAAGGCACTAATCCCATTCATGGGCACTCGGCCCATGACCTAATCAGCTCTCCCAAATCCCCCTCCAAATATCACTTCAACATAGGAATTCTGGGGGAATGAAAGTATTCAGGGCAGGACAGCTGGTGTCCTGCAGATTTCCTCACATTTGTATATGCAGCTAAAAGTGGCCTCTAAAGTCAGTGTCAGGTATACAGCATCCCCAAATCCAGAATGAAAACATTCACTTTGGAGCAACAGTGATCTCCCCCTGAGAGATCACTAAATTCACTAAATCCTAGGACACAGATCAGGGCATGCAAATGAGTTCAATTTATTGGCAACTGGAGCAAGGTCCTTGTCAAGTGGGGTATTTCCTCTGACGTCACGGGGCTGCACATCAAGGCTCTTTCCTGGGTTTTGCCAGGAAAAACCTCCATTGAAGAGGAGGCTTGGTCTTCAGGGAAGAGGGCCTGTGTCCCAGCAGTCTGGGTGTGTCCGTGTTAGCAGATCCTCTGGGTTATTGCACTCTTGACCCAGAGAGGAAAAAATGGTAAACAGTGGTGCGATAGCAGTTGGCCATGATGGGTGGGACTTTTGGACTGGTGGACTGGCACCAGCCCCAGCCTCACCCATGCCCTTGGAGGCTGCTGTTCCCTGGACCTCCCCTCCAGCCTTTTCTGCTCTCTCTGGCCTCTCCACCATGCCTGCCTTCACCCATCCTCACCCTCTCCACTTCTCTCTCTGTGCTGCTTCTCATGAAGACCAGCTGTCTAGGTGACACTTTTGCTTTCAAAACCTTCGTTGTTCTTCGTTGACCCCTTTCTCAAAATATTTCTCTCTCTTTCCTCCTTTAGTGCCAGACAGTTGGCATCTGTCTCCCCGTCTTGTGCAGGCTGCCATCCCTGGCTCGCCATGGCTTTATAATTGCCTCTGGTTAAAGTTTAAATAGATGGGTTTCAGCCCAAGAGAAAAATGTAAACAAGCCCTTTCTGCAGTCTTTCAGAACCGCTGACTGCCAGTGCTTTTGAATTCCGTGCTAAGAAATTCATCCTGTTCCTTCCTAACCAAGGAACCCAGAAACGCCACCGGGGCTTTCAGAGCCTTGAGAGGCTCTCTGAAACCATTGAGAGGCTTTTAGATGATCTGCACTTTTCCTTTAACTCAATTAAGCATCAGGATCCAGTTCCCATCCTAGTGTATTTGTCTGGGGTATTGAGGTGAGAGAACAGTTTAGCAATCTTCATGGTCTGGCTCCGAGCAGGAAGGAAGTGAAAGGAGTTGTCATTTCCCTGCTGGAATTTTTTCTTTGAGAAGGAGGAGGGGATGGTATTTGTTGCTCCAGGTTCTTTGTTGTTCTGTGAGTCAAGAGAATGGGGCCATTCTTGGCCAATGCAGAAGGCAGAGGGCAGGCTGGGTTCAAGCTCAGACATTCAGGCATATCTTTTCTGATTTGCTGTGTTTCCTCCAAAGTAAGTGGGCCATTTTTTAGAATCTTGATTAAAACTATTGATTTTCTATATTTATCTCCATTATGTTCTTTGTGTACTTGTGATCTGGTGTCAGGAAGGATTTAGCAGTAATTTGGAATGTTTTAGTCAAGGATTTGATGGAATCCTTGTCTTCTCCCACTCAAAAACCTTCAGTAATTCCCTAATTATTTTTTAAGAGATTTATTATTATCATTTTTTAAATAATTATTTATTTATTTAATTCCATTTGTTATTCTTAGTTTTTTTGATTTGACCATGAGAGAGAGAGAGAGAGAAAGAGAAAGCGAGAAAGCGAGCCACCAAGTCTGGGACTTGAACCATGGTCGGCCATGTGGAATCCCAGAGCCCTTATCCACTATACCACCTACTGGCCCATTATTATCAATTTTTTAAAAATTTGCTACAGGGCACAGGCACTCATCAGAGAGGCAGAGAGAGAAAGAGACAGAAAAGTGAGAAAGCAAGCCGCCAGCTTCCAAGACTTGAACCATGGTTGGCCATTTGGGAGTCCAGCACTTTAATCACCATGCCACTTGCTGGTCCCAGTAATTCCCTATTTCAAGTCTGAGCTCTTATTCCAAACTTTTAATGGTCTACCTCCAACGCACTTTCATCTTCCACTGTCCCAACCATGCATTAAACTCATGTGAACATTTCTTTTCTTTTTTAAAAAAATTGTGCTACAGGGTACATGCATTCGCCAGACACAGACAGAGATAGAAAGACAGAGGGAAAGTGAGAAGCATCCCCCAGGGAGCATGACCATGTTGCAATCCCTTGTACTCCATTCTCCTCTCAGGACTTTGGGTATGCACATACATGCACCTGGCATTTTTTTCAAGTCACCAGGTCTTGCATTTGAACTGTGCAGTCCATCATGTGGGATCCAGTCACCTTAATCCCCACACCACTGGCAGGCCCATTCACATGAACTTTTCTACCCAGCTCCTGCACCCTGTTCCCTCACTCTGCAATGTCTTATCACTGGCAACCCCGCTCCACCCTCAATCCCATCCCCACCCTGCTCTGCATCTTCTTAGAACTATTTTCCAGTGTTCTGGGAAACTTTCCTTGCCTGATCTGCACATTTGGAACGAGCCTCTCTTTCCTTTAGTCCTCAGTAGCCCACGGCAATCCCCTTCACAGTAACCCTTACTGCATCATCTGTCCTTCGCCTACGTTTATGCATCTGCTTCTTGCATTCAAAACTTAGCTCTCTAGGGGTTGGCTGGTGGCACGGCAGTTAAATAAAATAATTCTACATATAAAAAAAAAAACCTTTTTAAAACAAAACAAAACAAAAAGCTCTCTTAGTGTAGGATGACTTATCTACGCCCTCGTCCCATTTATGGTCCAGCTTTACATATGGTCCATTATCAGTGCTCAATAAATTCCATCTTTTCTTTTTAACCTCTCTGAAACTTGATATCAGTATTTTAAAAATAACTCTGGTGGTTGGGGGGAGTGCTAGCAGGTGGCATGGTGGTTAAGGTGCTGGATTCCCACATGGACAACCAAAGCTCAAGTGCCAGACCTGGTGGCTTGCTTTCTTGCTTTCCCTCTTTCTCTCTCTGGTCAAATAAATAAGTAATGATACTAACAAATGGAATTAAATAAATAAATAATTTTTTTTAACAAAATAACTTGGGAAGAATCAAGAGGAATGAAGAAAGCATTTTGTAGTTAAGCAGATCTGGATTCAAATCTAAGCCTTGCTATGTGTTAGTATGAGAACTCTTTCTTAATTCTTATACTTTCTGAACTTCACCTTATTCATCTGTAAAATGAAGACAATGAGATCTCTTTAATGTCTTTTTTTTGGTGAAAATTAAATAAGATCATGAAATAAAGAACTTAGCGCAGTTCTATTCATTCTTAACCTGTCTTGATGTTAAAACTTTTATGTTTATCTTTTTTTTAGGTTTTTGCCATAAGGTGTGTGAATTTGCTGGCAAGAGAGAGAGAGAGAAAGCCAATGAGAGAGAAAGTGAGAAATCACTCCCTAGGAGGGATGGGCATGCCACAATCCCTTCTCCATTTACCTCTTGAGATTTGGGGAATGTACAGACACACACCTGGTGTGATTTTCAAGCCATTGTGTCTGGCACTGGAACTGTGGTTGGCCATGAGGGATCTTTAACCTCCATGACACCTGGTCTGGATGTTAAAACATTTTAACATTGAAACATTACTCTGAGGCATGAATTTCACTAATCTAATTAAGAGACACATAGCACATTTTCTCATTGCTAACATGACCTTCCTCTATAGAAGTTTCTTCTCAGACTGACCCTACAGCCTAGTGGTTAAGAGAGCCAGATTCTACATGGCCTACCACGGTTTGTATCCCAGCCTTGGAGGCTTAAAACATACTTGAAGGCATGTGTGTGTCCAAAATCCTGAAAGAAGAGAGATGGCAGAGAAGGAATTGCAGTGTGGCCATTCTGCATGGTGGTGGTGGTGGGCGGGGAGTATTGCTTTCCTCTCCTTCTTTCTTGTCTTTCTCTCTGGTGAGTCAACATGCCCCCTACGGAAAGAAAAAGCATTTCTTCTCATTTGTACTCACATGTTTTTCAAAGGCTTATTTATTCATTTTACAATTTATTTATTTGTTTATTTATTTATTTGTTGTGATAGTCAAGTCACCAGGTCCAGGACTCAAACCTCAGTGGGTATGTAGGAATCCAGCACCTAACTACCACGCCACCTGCTGGCCCCATAAAGACTTGTCTTTTTTAAAAAATTATTTATTTATTTACTTATTCATTCATTTATTTTAATTTGCCCAGACACACACACACACACACACACACACACAGAGAGAGAGAGAGAGAGAGAGAGAGAGAGAGAGAGAGAGAGAGAGAGAGAGAGAGAGAGAGAGAGAGAGAGAGAGAGAGAGAGAGAGAGAGAGAGAGAGAAAGAAGCCATCAGATCTGGGACTCGAACCATGGTCAGCCATGTAGGAGTGTCCTGCTAGTGCACCTGCTAGTCCCAAGACTTATCTTTTAAGTAGAATCAGACCTATTTATTGGTAACTAGAAAAGATCCTCATGGTAGGATGATAACAAGACAGTTGTCTGTTTGTGGTAGAGTTATTTTTCCATGATGTTTGTGACGTGAGACAGTCTTTTTGCTTTCAATATTATCTTTTTTTTTTTTTTTTTTTAGGTTTTTCCCATAGAGTATGTGCACTCACCAGAGACAGAGAGAGAGCGGGAAAGGGAGGAATCACTGCACAGGAGCATGGTCATGCCACCATCCCTTCTCTTCCATTCTTCTCTCTGGATTTTGGGCATGCAAGTACACATGCCTGGTGTGATTTTCAAGCAGCCAGGTCTGGGACCCAAACTACAATCTGCTATGTAGGAGTCCAGAGTCTTAACTACCACATCACTTGCTGGCCCCTTCAATATTTAAAGAGAAGAGATGATTATTCTCTTCTTCTTTTACCATAAGTCAGTTACTATTTTCCCCATGGGAGGGGAGTGGTGGATTCCATTTATCATTCAACATTTATTGAACGCCCACTACGTGCCAGGTACTAAGATTAGAGCTGGATCAACCAAGATCCATGTCTTTAAAACTTTCCAACATAAAAGAGAAGAGATGTGCATCTAACTAGATGAGGGTTGTAGAGGTACAGAGGAGGGGACAAATCAGTGAGTCAGGAAAAGCTCCAGAGAGAGGTGATTCTAGAACTAAGACTTGAAATATTAGTGCACGGCTGTCAACAGACACTTGGGACAAAGCATTTCAGGTAGAGAAACCTCAACTCTGGTTCCTTCTGCTCTTATCACTACGTGCAGCCTCAAGCTCTGGGTCTACCGCTTGAACTTGCACAGCTATCTTCTCCTTGGTCCGGGAGACATAGGTGCTTCCTTGGTAGCAAGCCAATAATACTTCTGGTCTTGATCAGAGAACTGTCATTAGAAACTCTGCTTCTGCCTTTTTTGCCAGGGCCAGAAAACAGCTGGTGTGGTTTGAGATCCCCAGGGGAGGCTGGAAGAGTAAAGCTTGCATGTGTGCATGCTTGTGCGTGCCTATCTGCTCTCTGTGTGTGAGTCTGAGAGTGCATGAATGTGTTTCCATTTGGATGGGTGGCTACATACTTCTACGTAGGTATTGCCACAGAAGACAGAAGTGGATATTCAGAAAACAAAGTGACAGCTCAGGACCTTGCAGACAAACTGAAAGACTGCTCAGAGAAGGGGGAGGTTGTAACAGCCTCGACCAAAACAAAACAGAGGAGGAAGTTGCATCAGATGGGGAAGAGTGCCAATGTTATGCTGAAGAGCCACAAATGTCGCAGAATAAAAATAAAGTGTGGGATTCTTCTTATACCTAGTCAAATGTTATTGCAATGCTTTCTTCTTTACAGTGTTACAAAACTACAGAAATAATTTAGTGCAGTAAACATTAAGAATACAGAAAAATATAAACAAAACATTGGCATAACTTTTTAAAGTTACACACATCATATTGTATTTATTTGGATCAGTAGTTGATTATAACTTTGCTTTGTTGCTTCAGTACAAGTATTTTTCTCTAGCTCTTAAAAAATACTAAAAGCAAGTTCAGAATTTGACTTATTGAAGAATGCTTTAAAGGTCTCGTTATTAGCACAATTTGAGAAATTCAATAAAGATACTCTAATAATAAAGTGCTTGAAGATGTCAGAGCAAGAAATATAGACTGACCCAGCATTGCTTTGGAGTTTTTTTCATTTCAGTTCATGTTGAAATGTTAATCCCTTTATCAAAACGGAATAAAAAAGATAGGTTTCCTTTTGATGACATTACTGTGACTATACACATTAAACAAACAAACAAACAAATCTTAGAGCTGGCTTTAGATGAAGGGGTTTTACAAAAAGATAATGTAGTGTGGGAATAAGCTTGGCATCTGGGTCTCAAATACGTCTTTTAAATCTATTACTTTTACTTTATAAATACAGTCATAGTTGAGCTCAGCAGGTGGTGTGGTGATTAAGGCACTGGACTCCAACGTGCCTGCCCAACCACCGTTACAGTCCCAGACCTGGCAGCTTGAAAATCCACACTGGGTGCATGTGCATGCATGCCCAAAATCCCAGGAGGACAAAGAAGGAGAAGGGATTGTGGTATGGCCATCCCCCCCGGGAGGGTGATTTCTTATTTTCCCCTTTCACTGTCTCTCTCCTCTCTGGTGAGTGCATGTACCCTATGGTAAAAATCTTTTAAAAATATAAAGAAAAAAATGTATATGGTCATAGTCATTGGCTTCCTATCACCTTCTTAGAACTTTGATGGCTTCCAATGATGAACTGATTTGTATTAGCTATAAATTGGCTTACTCAGAAAATTATCTAACATTTAGAATTATGATTTGTTCAAATAATATAAATCTATTAATTAAAATGGTCTCTTTCTTCTTTTTTTTGTAAGAGAGATTTTTGGTAGAGGGCGTGTGTGCTTGCTGAAGACAGAGAAACAGAGAGAGAGAAAGTGAGAAATCACCTCCTGGGAGGATGGCCACACCATAATCCCTTCTCCTCCATTTTCCTCTCAGGATTTTGGGCCCACATGCACATGTGCCCAGAGTGAGTTTTAAGTCACCAGATCTGGTACTCAAACCTCGGTCGGCCACATGGGAATCCACTACACTACCTACTGGTCCCAATCTCTTTACTAAAATTAATGATTAATGGGGCTACAAGTTGCTGAACTTTAATACATTGAATGTCAGAGCAGCAGTTGGCATGGTGGTTAAGGGGGCTGGACTCCCACATGGCCAACTTCAGCTTAAGTCCCTGACCTGGTGGCTTGCTTTCTCACTTTCTCTCTGTCTCTGTCTGATCAAACTGAAAAATAATAATGATAATAAATAAAGTTAAGTAAAATAAATCTTTAGAAAAAGAAAAAAAAATGACATCAAATACCATTTGGCTTTTGTCAATGAGGAGAAAGAAATCAGCAAAAAGTTAGAGAAGAAGCCATAAACATCTCAATAAAAAGAAAAAGAATTTTTTCTAGACCCACTGCCCTTCCATAGGGATTTATTTTCAGAAAAGATATAGAGAAAAGCTATTTTCAGAAAATAATATGAGGAGGGGCAGGGAAGAGGGGGAAAAAGTAAAACAAACCAATTGATTGCAACTTTTTTAAAGCATTTACATTTTGGTTTGATGAGTGAATGCCCCCAAATTCCCCAGTTTTTCTGCCTCCTGAGCTGCCGCATCTTCAGGGAAATCTGGACATATTTCCTGACTCAGAATTTGTCAAGGATCTCCAGTCCTGCTCCAGAGGAGCAGCATAAACTCACTATATCAGTTCACGCTGTACATAGCGGTGTTCCCAAAGAGTAGAAAGGAGTAAAGATGACATGAGAACTTAGATGTGCTACATTCTATTGTACATTTTAACAAGGTGATTTTTTTTTTTAAATTTGCCAGAGAACATGGGCACTTACCAGAATGAGACAGAGGGACAGAGAGAGGGAGAGAAAGTAACCTTAATAATGGGGGTTTGGTCATGCTGTAATACGTTCTGCAGTTCTCTAACCTGTCAGGATTTGGGGCATGTATGCATACATGTCCATTGTGATTTTCAAGCCTCCAGGGCCAGGATTTGAACCGCATGGTTGGGCAGGTAGGATCTAGCCCCCTTAACTACTTGGCCATTGACCCAGACCTGTACATTTGAAATCTATTGCTCTTTTCTTCAATGAGTGGCAGGCCATTCTTAAATCCTGCTCTTCTGTACTGAAGAACTTAGCATCATTCTCCCTAGACACCCAAAGACCTTTACTTCACCCAAAATACCTCTCTCTCCCAAAGTGATTTCCTCCTCTGAGAAATGCTGTTGTGTCAGGCTGCACTGCCCTTGAACCAGACAACTTTCTCTGCTTGTCTTTATCTGTCTAAATAAAGCTAACCTACATTTGCTGTCTAATTCATTCGGATGCTTGCTGATGCTATTTAAAGCATCCCTCAAGGCCCCGTGGAAAACAAGATGCATTATCTCCAGGAGGGAGACTTGAAATTTGCTGGTCATTTAAGGAATACAAGAATCTAAAGAATCCATTGGGTCTTCACTGGTTCAGACACAGAAAATCTTCATGTTTTTTATTCCAGGCAGTCTTTTTTGACTTGTATATGGCTAGGATCAATTGACAGGAAAAAGGTAGCTACAAGGTCTTGCTCTTAAATCTATCTTGTGCTCTCTCTCTCTCTTTCTCTCTCTCTCTCTCTCTCTCTCTCTGTGTGTGGTCTCCTGTCTCCAGGTTTTATGAAATTCACCTTTTCTGAAGATGACTCACTTCGCAGAATGTAATTTTCAATCTGGGCTCTGACAATAGGTTACTCCAACTGTGAGTTTATGTCCCCTTCTCATGAACAAATGCGAAAGTTCCAAAGCAACCATTGTCTTCGTAAACAGAATTTGGTGAATTTTCGATTTATTTCCAGCTCTCCCTCCTCAGCCTCCATGTGACATTTCATTAGAGAATCCTGGTAATTCCACATTCCAGAAAGGGGAAGCACATTCTGCAGGCAAAGGAGCAAAACACTGGGGTTGTGAATAGGGCTCCACTGTGAACTTACATAGGACTGGGAGTTCCGAGAGGCTTCAGATCTGGTGTTTGTTTTTGCAGACCCCATATGTATGTTGGGCTGTTGGCATGCTTCGTGGGAGGTAGAGCCGATACAATGGGATTGTTTGAACCATTAGCACTCGCTGCTACCTCGAGTACATGCTTATTATCAGCATCCACTTGTTCGGCCAGGATTCTATGACGTCCATTGCAGTGAGTGAGTCAGAAGCCACAAGCTAACAGGTCTGTTCCTTCCCACGGTCACCTAGGAAACCAATGCATCATCTACAGGAAATGCAGGCCTGATCGAGAGTGTGCCCAGATCGGGTTATAAAGCTGGCAGTGAGTTTTTCAAAGGAGGTCAAATAATAATGCATAGAATCTTGGGGTAGGATGGAAGATGGATCTAGCCTTTTAGGTATGGATTGAGGGCTGTCAGGCAGAATATCAGGAAAAGTTAATCAGCTAAAAGCATTTAAGATGCTTGCTTTATAAGAAATTGACCAAGGGCAGAAGATAGGGAGATATGATTTGATTCCCCGGCAAATTGTATTTATTGCCCAATGGCTGAAGGGCTTTTTTTTTTTTCTTTTCTTTTTGAGGGCACATTTGTACAGTGGATGAAATGAAATGAAGAAATTGACAACACATCAAACCAGGTTTCCTGCAAAAGCTGAATGAGATGTTTGTCTCCTTTGCATGGTTACTATACCTTGGGTTTAAAAAGTAATGGGGAATATCTTTAGAGAAAACTGCACCCTGGTTCCCCTTGTGCTCACACTTTTTTTAAAACCTGCATCTGATTTTCTCTTTCCTTGACAACTACGGTCCATCTTAGTCCATTTATTCCATTTCTCATACAGTATCCAGATATCTGTGAATATAAGCTTAGTGCAGCTGAGAAAAACTACCTGTACAGTTTCATGTTATGAGTTTAATGTTTCCAGGCAGACTTATTCTACCATACTGTTATCAAAGAGAGATTTTGTGTCAAAGTATGTGAGCCCCCTTAACTTCCTGTTGTGGACTCAAAGAATGTTAGGATGGGGGAAAAAACCCTCAATAATCCCCTAGTCCAATTATCTCATTTTTCACATAAGAAATTAGTCCCTTAGACAGCCCATGGCATGGTGGTTAAATTAGCTGGATCTGATATAGCCGACTGCTCATTCTGAGTCCCAGATAGGGCAGCTTGAAAAACATCAGGTGAGGGCTGGCAGGTGGCATGGTGGTTAAGGGTGCTAGTCTCCCACATGGCTGACTATGGTTCGAGTCCTGGACCTGGTGGCTTGCCTTCTCACTCTCTCTCTCTTTCTCTGTCTTTTTTTAAAAAAGGGACCAGCAGTTGGCATAATGCCTATGTCGCTGGACTCTCATGTAGTTGACTGTGGCTCGAGTTCCAGACCCAGTGGCTTAAACTCACGCTGGGCACGTGTGCGTGCATTCCCCAGATCCCAAGAGGAGAATAGAGGAGAAGGGATTGTGGCATGGCCATCCCCCCTGGGGGGCGATTTCTCGCTTTCTGTCTCTCTCTCTCTCTGTCTCTCTGGCAAGCGCATGTGCCCTATAGCAAAAACCTCTCCAAAAAAAAAAGAAAAAAGAAAAAAAATACTAGGCAAATGTGCGTGCATGCCTAAAATCCTGGAAGAAGAGAGAGAGAGAGGAAAAGCGATTGTGGCATGACCATTTCCCATGGGGGGTGGTCTCTCACTTTCTTTCTCTCTCCCCAGCAAGCCCTCCAGCAAAAACATTTTAAAAAGACAAAAGAAAGAAAGAAAGAAAAGAATCCATAAGAGGCGAAGTGATTTGGCTAAGGTCACATAATGAATTAGTATGTATCCTGGGAGGGAGAGCTGATAGAGGAAATAGGAAGCTTGATCTCCAGTTCAAAATGAACTGGTATGGCCACGTTGAAGACTATAAAAATATGATTAAGACGTTGATGTAAGTATGGTGTGCTGACATGAAGGGAAGTTGATCCATTATGGCTGATCAAAGTGTGTCAAGAGTAAGATGTTCTGTCCTGAGTACCCATGGAACCCATTGAACTGAGTTTGTCCAGAGATGGGTAAAAATGATTATAGGAATTCTAGTAACTATAACTCAAGAGGGACAACTGAAGAACATTAGACTATTAGACTGGAAACCACAGGATTTGTCATGGAAGGGATAGGATTGTTAAGTCATAAAAGAACTGTCTTGAGAAGCCCTCAAATGTACATATTCCGTGTGCTGACAAAGGACAGTTATAAATCAGTGATGAATTTTAGCTCCATGCAAAGGACTTCAAAAAGGTCATGGACAATGGAATGAAATTATGAGTTTATTTTGATGTAAAAAAGAAAATGTTGATACCCATACACAGTTTTTGTAATAATACCATTTCCATGAACTTGTTGAGAGTTCCTCATATAAGAAATTCTCTAATTTTTCAAACTGATTGAATTATATTAAACTGACTAATAACAGTAATGAATTAATTCTTTACCTCTGGAGGTGTTCCAGTATTCACTCATTCATCCAAAAGCATTTATCGGGCACCTGCTATACACCAATTATGCTGCCACTAAAGGTACAAAATCGACTAACACAGTCGCTTCCTACAAGGAGATCATAGTCTGGTGGAGGTTGAGGGATCACTTATAGGCAGGGATGGGTGACCAGTAGTCTAGAATGCTGCGGAAGAGATGTATGCATTGGACAGAGGTTGGACTACAGGCACTTAGAGGTCACAGTGTCAAGGCAATACAAGTGTTTGTGGTAATTAAACATAAATAGAAAAATTATTTTTCATTCATGTAGCATCCAAAATAGGTGTTTCTGGGTGGGTAACTTTTAAGTAGTAATTTGAGGAACCAGACCCTGCCACCTTGTGATTTTGTAATCTTCAACACGTGACTTATGAGGTCTCTCCAGGCCCCAACATCTTGCTGAGAGGCAGGGAATGAACAGAGGACTGCGCAGGGCTGGACCTAGAAGTGGTGTACATAAGCTCTGTTTGCATTCTTTTTTTTTTATTTTTATTTTTATTTTTTTTTTTTTGCCACAGCGTGCATGTACTTGCTGGAGAGGAGAGAGAGGAGAGAGAGACAGTGAGAGAGAAAGTAAAAATCACCCCCCAGGGTGGATGGCCTGGGATTCTAGACACTCATACAGATGCACTCAATGTGATTATTTTTCTTTTTTTCTTTTTATTAGAGAGATTTTTTGCTATAGGGCATATGCACTTGCTGGAGAGACAGAGATAGAAAGTGAGAAATCACCCTCCAGGAGGGATGGCCATGTTGTAATCACTTCTCCTCCATTCTGCTCTTGGGATTTTGGGCACACACACACATGTACCCAGTCTGAGTTTTAAGCCGCTGGGTCTGAGACTCAAACTATAGTCTACTCTGTAGGAGTCCAGCAATGTAACTGTTATGCCATCTGCTGGTCCCCCAGTGTGATTTTTAAGTCACGAGGTCGAAGACTTAAACTGTAGGAGTCCAGTGGACCTGCCAATCCCAGCTCTGTTTACATTCTTTCCACTAGTATTCAGTCCACACCTAGCCATGAGGAGGCTTAAAATTCTGTTTGCCTGCTTCCTAGCAAAATAAGAAAACAGGTCTAGATGCCTGACTAGCAGATCTTTTACCACGCTATTGGACGCTGAGATTCTGTGATTATGGTGGCAGAACTAAGACAGCTATTTTGAGGGAGTGGGGGAAGGGTAGGGTGCTTCATTATTTATTTATTTGTAATTTTCCTTTTTCTTTTCTTTATTTTCTTAATTGACTTTTATGGTTTAGATAATGGTTTGTTCCCAAAGTTTGTGCTGAAATTAGGTTTAATGGTGCTGGGAGGAAGAAAGGACTTTGAGAGATGAGGCCTAGTGGACAGTATTTTGATCGTGAAGGCATTGCCCTCCTGATTGGATTAATGCTGTCTCATAAGATAAACTGAGTTCTAGCTCTAATGAGAAGGGGCTAAGTCTCATGAGAGCAATCATTATAAAAGGAAGATGGCTGACCTTAGGGTTTTCTCTTTGCTTATTGCTACTATCTTCTCTGCTTCTGTCAGCCATGTTGTTACGTAGTACAGAGGCCAGCTTGATGTTGACCCCATGCCTTTGAACGTTCCAGCCACCAGAATCATAAACCTAATAAACCTTTAGTTTTTATAATCACCCAGTTTCAGGTACTTCTGAGCAACACAATTGTGGATTGAGATATAGAATAATAAAAATTCATATACATTTATGATATTTTGATATATGCATATATTATGGCATGACTAAATTAATCTAGTTATTTATGCATGAATTTTTAAATTTTTGTTTGTTTTTGCAGTGATATGAGAGTTAAAAATTTTTCTTGTTCTGCAGCCTAAATTCCAAGTACTTGATACTGAATGTACCCAGTCTGAGTTTTAAGCCGCTGGGTCTGAGACTCAAACTATAGTCTACTCTGTAGGAGTCCAGCAATGTAACTGTTATGCCATCTGCTGGTCCCCCAGTGTGATTTTTAAGTCACGAGGTCGAAGACTTAAACTGTAGGAGTCCAGTGGACCTGCCAATCCCAGCTCTGTTTACATTCTTTCCACTAGTATTCAGTCCACACCTAGCCATGAGGAGGCTTAAAATTCTGTTTGCCTGCTTCCTAGCAAAATAAGAAAACAGGTCTAGATGCCTGACTAGCAGATCTTTTACCACGCTATTGGACGCTGAGATTCTGTGATTATGGTGGCAGAACTAAGACAGCTATTTTGAGGGAGTGGGGGAAGGGTAGGGTGCTTCATTATTTATTTATTTGTAATTTTCCTTTTTCTTTTCTTTATTTTCTTAATTGACTTTTATGGTTTAGATAATGGTTTGTTCCCAAAGTTTGTGCTGAAATTAGGTTTAATGGTGCTGGGAGGAAGAAAGGACTTTGAGAGATGAGGCCTAGTGGACAGTATTTTGATCGTGAAGGCATTGCCCTCCTGATTGGATTAATGCTGTCTCATAAGATAAACTGAGTTCTAGCTCTAATGAGAAGGGGCTAAGTCTCATGAGAGCAATCATTATAAAAGGAAGATGGCTGACCTTAGGGTTTTCTCTTTGCTTATTGCTACTATCTTCTCTGCTTCTGTCAGCCATGTTGTTACGTAGTACAGAGGCCAGCTTGATGTTGACCCCATGCCTTTGAACGTTCCAGCCACCAGAATCATAAACCTAATAAACCTTTAGTTTTTATAATCACCCAGTTTCAGGTACTTCTGAGCAACACAATTGTGGATTGAGATATAGAATAATAAAAATTCATATACATTTATGATATTTTGATATATGCATATATTATGGCATGACTAAATTAATCTAGTTATTTATGCATGAATTTTTAAATTTTTGTTTGTTTTTGCAGTGATATGAGAGTTAAAAATTTTTCTTGTTCTGCAGCCTAAATTCCAAGTACTTGATACTGAAATCTTTAGCATTGCTAAGGGAACACCTCAATTTTTGGAAATGTATGAGTTTTGCACAGGACATTCTCTGTACTAGTTTGTTATGGTTATGAAACAATGAGCAAAACAGCTTACATTGTATTTATTTTCTATTCCATACTTCCCTGCCCATGTTTTATTCCTCTCAAAACCCTTCCTTTAAAAAATAAATCTGTTAGAGATGTGCAAAAAATTTTTTTCTTGTTTAATGTCAAAGTCATCATGCCTCAAATAGCTACATTAAGTGTCTTCCTACTGGTCTCCTATTCAAAATGTATTATTAAGTTAAAAAAAAAAAAAAAGGCAAGGTAGAGTTGTAGCCTCTATGATGCAGCCAGTAGTACATGGGACTGTGGAGCTGGCTGCCACATGCTGACTGAGGTTAGAGCTCCAGCCTGGTTGGCCTGAAAACATGACAGGTGCACCCACACACCCGGGATCCTGATGGACTGGAGGACTGGAGGAGGGGAATTATGGCATGATCAAGCCCTGCAGAAGGTGCTTTTCTTTCTCTCTCTCTCTTCTCTCTCTCTTATGTATGTGTACATACTTTCTCATGAATTAAAAAGAGGATTAAAAAAAAGGCAAGGTAGAGAACAAACTAGAGGATGCTGCTTTGTGTATGAAAAGGAAAATACTAACACTATTTGTATTTGCTGACATATATGATGAAACACTGGAAGAATACACAAGAAATCACAGAGATCAGGATGGAAACAGATCACGGATGGAGAAATCAGTGGGAATAGACTTCACGGATGCCTTTAAAGACCATTTTATAACTTTCAAAAACACTTATTTTACTGGAGAAGAGTTTTTCACTGACATCTCTTTTTGTTTTCCAATGAAAAGAAGCTGAGAACAGGACTATTTAGGAAGGTGAGCAGGGCATAATTAATGAGTCTGAGGTCAAAATAGTGATGAATAGAGTGCCTTTTCTGTTATAATGAGCCTATACTGGATTAATTACAGTTTTAAAAAAGTAAAAGCAATAGTTTGGTGTTTTTATAGCCCATATGTTTATTTTCATGATATTCCTAATAACTATGGTACAAAATGTTTTGTTTGTTTGTTTTTCCTTGACTTTTAAAAATAAGATCAGAGTTAAGAATAGAAAGTTAGGGCTGGCTCCATGGTAGTTAAGGCAGCCAGATCTCACATGGCCAACTGTAGATTGAGAAACTCACTCGGTGCATGTGTATGCATGCCCCAAATCCCGACAGGATGGGGAAAGGGAGGAGAAGGGATTGTGGTATGACTGTCCCTCTAGGGGATGGGGAGTATTTTCTCCCTCTTGCTCTCTCTCTGTCTCTCTCTGGAAAGTACACACGCCCTTTGGCAAAATTTCAAAAATTAAAAAAAAAGGAGTTGAACTGTCTATAAATTCATGTTAGATTTGCAAGCCACCTCTTGATTTCTGAGTAGTAACATGGTTGGAAGTATTTGGTAAAACTCCTTTGTTTCATAGCACTTTCACGAATTGTTTTCATTTAGTCTTATTAGTCACATGTGTTAATTGGGATTGGTATTATCTCAACTTTAAGATGAAAAAACAATAATAGCCATTATAAATAAAGTTAAAAGGCTAATGAAAAGTTTGAGAATGAGAGACTCTTGTTAATAGGTAAAGTGCCATTACAAATCATAATTAAAAGGCAAATATCCCAGGGCCAAGTCCTCGGCCTAGTGGTTGATACAGCTGGGTCCCACATGGCTATGAGGTTCAAGAACTGGACTTGGTGCTTGAGAAACACATTGGGTGTGAGTGTATGTGCATGGCCAATATCCCAAAAGGAGCGTGAGACAGAGGTGTGACCATTCCTTATGGGCCCGGGTATGGGATATTTCTCCTCTCTCTCTCTCTTTCAAAAAAAAAAAAAGACATGAACTTAAAATCATAGAAATAAATCTTAGCAAGAATCAAGTAAAAATTTTAAAATTTTGTTTTTCTTTCTAAAATAGAGACAAAATAAAAATTGTACCTACTATCCACAAAGATACATGGGAATAGGAATATTGATATTTTACAGATATTAGTGAGCAAAACCTTCCCAGAGGTAGATTTGGAAACAAATTAGAACTTTAAAAATATTAAACTTCTTTTTTTTTTTTTGGAGAGGTTTTTGCTATAGGGCACACACGCTCTCCAGAAAAACAGAAAGAGAGAGACAGAAAGCAAGAAATCACCC
>NW_006160129.1:2463972-2493418 GCF_000334495.1 Tupaia belangeri chinensis
GGACTTGACCTGCGTTTGACTATGTGGGAGTCCAGAGACATAGCCATTATGCCAACTGCTGGTCCCTAAAAACATTAAACTTTAAACTCTGATACAAGTCCAACAAAAGATAGATCAAATGACATAGTAAAGAAACAGGATTCTAAACTACCATTAAATACCCATGTTAAAGAATCACATGAAAAGCAAAAGGAAAATATGGCTACCCAATATTAAGTTAAAAAAAAAAACATGATTAGGGGCCAGCAGGTGGCATAGTGGTTAAGGTGCTGGACTCCCACATGGCTGACCATGGTTTGAGTCCTAAACCTGGCAGTTTGCTTTCTCTCTCGCTCACTCTCAATGGTGCATGTGCCCTGTAGCAAATTAAAGTAATAATAACAAATACATAAAATTAAATAAATAATTATTTTTAAAAACTGATTAAAAAACCCAGAAATGCCTATACACCTTACAAACTGGAGGATTCTAAAAGATTGTTAGTAAGACAAACTGTGTAAAAATGATTTAAGCTTAGAAAAACAGTCCTCCCAAGCCTTAAGACTAGTCAGAGGGGCTGGCAGGTGGCGTGGAGGCTAAAGGCACTGGATTCCCACACAGTAGACTGTGGTTCAAGTCCAAGACTTGGTGGCTTGCTTTCTTGCTTTCCCTTTCTCTCTCTCTCTCTCTCTTTCTCTCTCTCTCGTTAAATTAAAAAATAACAAACGGAATTAAATAAATAATTTTTTTTAAAAAAGACTAGACAGAGTCTTTACTCCTTGCTGATAGTAAAGTAGTCTATTCTACTGGACCACTTACTGAAAATCGGTCAAGCCTTGGTAAGCTCTGCCAAGTGTCATAAGAAGTCCTTAGTACCTCCTGTTAGGAAATTTAATGCTGTATAGCTGTAACAGGTCTTGAATCTATAGAACCATCCTTGGCGTTCAGCAAAGTTTTTAAAATGAGAGCTTTCATCGCACCTGGATGTTAAATGCCTGAACATAATTTTAGCCCTTGCTTAATTAATATTTGGATAGTGGCATTTAAAGTTAATACCAGTTCTCTAATCACACACTCAAAATTATTTCCATTTCTTGGGTTGCTTTTCCTCATTTCTTGCTGATTGTTGTTCATTGTCTAGACCCAGCTAGCATTTTCCACATGTTTTGAATCTCTTTATCTTTCAGAATCACCCTTATCAACTAATGACTCATCTCTTACCCACATGTGACATGGGTGATTTTTCTTACCATGTTCAATTTGTTAAACTCTTTTATTTTTATCTCAATCATAAGCCTTGTCTAAATAACACATTCAACATTCTCATTGCAGTTGCAATTTCAGACCTCCTGGGGTTAATAATGTTGCAAAACACCCAAAATTAAATACAGCAAACCTGCTGGTAACAGAAAACTAGTTGGCCCAGGCTAAAACCACCACAGCCAGCTGCTGTTGCCATCTGCTGAGGCAGGCAAAATTGAAACATTTTTGCTTTTGGAATAAAATGTTTTTCATCTCCTTGAAAGTTCACAGGTGGCCAACCTGCCAAGAACCTCTGCCTTTCCACAGCCACTGTACCATTCTAGTAAAGTACATCCGAGACAATAGCCCTCAAATTACATATAAATATGAAATGAACAAAAGCTAATTTTCCAACAGATAGTTCAGTTGGTTTCTGTTGTTGGATGGGCAAGGTTGTGTGTTTGATCTCTGCAGGTTATTTAGCACAGAGAAAAACTGTGTCTCCCAAGTAGTCCATACCTTTGGCTAGCCATCTCACTAATAAATGCTCTGTAGGTGGCCTGGTGTAGGGGGAAGAGGGGTTGTCAGATCATTCTAGTTTAATCCCCACAGGACAATGCAGCTACCAACCTCCTAACAGTGTGTGACCTTTGGAATCTTCAAACTCAAAACCTCCATTAGCCATTTACAAGACAGAAGATGCCTAAGTCAAATGTTTAAAACATTTGTCAGTGTATCTATAAGCACAAGTTGGATCAGTGTTCTCCAAGTGTAAAATGCTAAATAAGGAAGTCGAAAGAGGCTCATTATTTTTTTTTTTCTAATTAAGATTATTAGGAAAATAGAGAGTGACACCTGATTTACCTTCACCCCTGGGGACCCAATGACAATTAAATCCTATTGAGCTACTATTTTGAAATTTGCTGGAGAGCAAATTCTCTAGTGTCCCTAAAGAGTTGCTATGTATTTCTCCAGTACAGAAAGCTATAGATTCGCCACTCAGCTGCTGGCCTCAAATGTAATTTTCAGGATTCGCCCTTCACTCCAACAGCAGAGCTTCTGGCAGTTCTCAAGATAATGCTGCGTCCTGGGCTTCCTAGCTCGCTTTGGAATGTTTCAGTTCAGTGGGGCTCCTTGGAGGTCTGCCCCCCACTGCCTCCCCTCTTCCAGGCCTCTTGTCTGTCTGAGTCAGCTCCTGAGTCACCTCACTCATTAAAGAACTCAGCATGCTTCTCCAACCTCTGGATCTTTTTGTCTCCCTTCTTGTAACCAGCTTCCTGGCAGCCTAAAGTCTGCAGACAACCTTGAAGCTAGAGGCTGGGTCACTACTACGTCTGTTCAGAGAAGAGGCTGGCAGACAGCAAGTAGAATTAACATGTTAGGGGCCAATAGGTGGCATGGTGGTTAAAGGTACTGTACTCCCACATAGTTGACCGCGGTTCAAATCCTGGACCTAGCAGCTTGCTTTTGCACTTTCCCTCTTTCTCTCTCTGGTCAAAATAAGAATGAATTAATAAATAAAAAGTTAAATAAAATAATTGCTTAAAATTTTAAATTAAAATGATGATGATGGGGGGCCAGAGAGTGGCTCAGCCTTAATAGGATGCTCTGCGATGTCGACCTATATGGGAAGGTCCCAGGTTTGCATCCAGAGATTTTCCTGAGTAGGCCAGGCTCCTGCATGCCCATGATACAGGGCTGGTTGAGGCTGGGAGGCGAAATGAGGTATGAAGACCCTGTCGCGGGTGCTGTCTCCCTTTCTCATTCATGGAAGAAATAATACATGAAATTGCTTTAAAAAAGATGATGGTGATGACACTGTACATAGTTGCCTGAGAAGGACGTTAGCAGCTAGAGTTAGCATCTCTGCCTATGTCAGTTCACAGGACAGCACCGGGGTCCTTGATTCTTGGTTCTTTCTTCTCTTCGTGCTCTTTTCTCTACCCTTTCCTTCCACCCCCGTGCCTGAACAGTACCGGGAAAGCTCTCCATGGGAAGGCAGGGAGAATAATGTCCTTGCAGAGGTGGGTGCACCGCCAGCCTTTTCGGACCTGTTGTTCTCATGTCTACTCGTGGACTAGAAAGGATGAAAGAGTGAGGTTTTTATGCCTTGTTGGTGTCTCCTGGGCATATAAAGCCGCCCAGGGGAAAGGATACAAATAAGAAACTCTGAATTCACTGTAGAAAATATCAGTACCCAGGCAGGATTATTAATTCATTCATCTTACCAAAACCCCTTTGTCAAATGGGCTGAGTAGTGACAGTTTTCATTAAGTCCGAGGATTTAGTTTTGAAAGAGATCCTGGAGATCATCCTGTCCACCCTTTCACTGAATCGACAGACATTTACTGAGCACTTACGGTGAGCAAACGCTGAGCCAGATGCCTTAGGGTGGTGGTCTGACCTCACTGTGCCCATGTGCCACCTGGGAGGCTCACTAGGATTCATATCCTGGTTCCAGAGGCCTCAGACGGGGGCTTGCAGTTGTGCATTCCTGTGCTCCCTGGAGATATCTGTGCTACTGGCCCATGGGCCATGCTTTGAGAAGCAAGACTGTAGAGACACTCTCCAAAGCCAGGTGAAGCTTGACCACATCCTCAAGGAATATTAGGGAGCCACAGGCTCCATGAAGCTGCCCTCCACATCACTTTCCTCAGCAGCTGATAATTTACCCATGAGGCCCAGATGCTGCTATTCTATCCTTCCATATGTTCTTGGTTTTATCATTTCTTTACTCCCAGCAAGGGTGTTAAAATGACAAGATTCTGGGGACCAGCAGTGAGTGCAGAGGTAAAATAAGATGTCTTGTGGGGCTGACTCACATGAGAAGTTTCTGGATTTGCATCCAAAGACTCCCTGAGTATACCTGGTATACACGTATGTCCATGATCTGGGGATGGCAGAGGCTGGAGGTGGATTGTGGCATTGAGACCCTGTTTCAGGTCCCATCTCTCTCTTTCTTTGTCTCTCTTGCTCATGGAAGAAACAAATGTGTGTGTATGAATATATATATGTGTGTATATATATACATATACACATATACACACACACACACACATAAATATATATATATTTGCCATGGGGTACACTAGCCAGAGACAGAGCAAAACACAGAGAGAGGAAAAGTGAGAAATCACCCGGGGGGGCGGGGCGTGGCTATACTACAATCTCTTCTCCATTTTCCTCTCAGGATTTTGAGCATGCGTGCACAATTGGTCAGCGTGTTTTTCAACTTTCCAGGGCCAGGACTTGAACCATGGAATCAGCCATATGGGATCTAGCACCTTAACCATCATGCCATCCACTGACCCTTAGACTTTAAAAATAAAATAAATACTAGATTCTGATTTGGGATTAAGACAAGAAAAGGGGCCCATATATCTTCAACTGTGGTTATGAGCTCTTATAAAGCTCATCTTACTAGAGTCCTCTGAAATCGTATTTTAGCCAAAACCTAGTTAATGATTTCTTTGATTGTCATAGAGACCTCCTCTTTCTGATTTGTTACTACTGCATGTCCTTTGCTGATTTTTATTTCTCTTTCTTTCTAATAAGAAAAAAAAAAAACAGAAAACAAAAACAAAAACAGAAAACACTCTCATTTGTGGTAGAGCATGTGTGTCTGTATACCTAGGAGGGAGGGGTGCACCCTCCACAGTGTCTGGTCACGCCACAATCACCTTCCTCCAATCCTCCAACCTGTTGGATCTCACACACACACATGCCCAGAGTGTTGCAGGCTGACTGGGCTGGAGCTTCGAACCACAATCACCATGTGGAATTTGGTTCTTCTGAGCACCACACTAGCACACAGCCAGCTTCACTGATTTTTCTAGGGGGATCTCTGACTGTGAATTACTGAGTTGTAATAGCTTTTTATTAAAGTATTAAAGAGAATATCTCTCCCCCCCAATAAAGGATTTTTTTTTCCAGTCTTTTAACTGTGTTTACAAATTTGGGGTTTGGAATCTTGGACTCTAGGCTAACATTAACTTTCTTCCTGACCTGAGCAAGCCCCTTTACCATTGTTATATGTGTTTTTCTTTTCTTTCTTTTTTTATTCTATTTAACTTTTTATTTATTCATTTGTTTATTTCAATTTTACCAGATAGGGGGAGAGAGAGAGTAAAAGAGAGAGAGACAGAAAGCCACCAGGTCCAGGATTCGAACCATAGTTGACCATGTGGGAATCCAGCTCCTTTAACCACCAAGCTACCTGCCGGCCCCTGTGTTTTTATTTTCTAAAATTTGTTTATCTATTTATTTACAGTAATTCACCATACATCAGTACAGTATACAAAATGAGTTTTTCCATCCAGTATACATTGTATATTGGCTCAGTCAAAGATATTACCATACATGTTATCATCAACAAAAATTTTTCTATTTCTTGTTTCTTATATATTTTGCACCCCCCCCACCATTCCCTACCTCTCACCCTCTGCCAACTCTCCCCTTCTCTAACACTGTCTGTGGTAGGTATGTAATGCTGTTTTCCATGCCTTTTTTCCCCCACATTTTATTGATTCACTAAAGATCTTAATTAATTTATAGACTTTCAATAGCAAGCACAGCTGATATACACATATTTATGAACACATGTCTGATTTTAGGTGTAAACCTCAGTGAGTAAAGTGAACATACTATGAAGTAACACCTCACTGGGGCTATATAGCTTACTGCAGTCATTAAATAGGTATTAATAGGTATTCTTTAAGTTTTTTGTTTGTTTGTTTGTTTGCTATAGGGAGTTTGTGCACGCCAGAAAGAGAGAGACAGAGAGACAGAAAGTGAGAAATCACCCCCTGGGGGGATGACCATGCCGCAACCCCTTCTCCTCTGTCTCCTCTCAGGATCTTGGGCATGCACTCACATGCGCCCAGCATGAGTTTAAGCCACTGGGTCGAGGACTCAAATTGCAGTGGGCTACATGGGAGTTCAGTGACATAGCCGTTATGTCAACTGCTGGTCCCAATAGGTGTTTTTTAATGCATTTTTTAATTTCAAAAAAAGTTTTAGTTTTAATAGATCAAAATCAAAAAATGTTTTGGTTAAAACTTAAAACCAGGAAAAAGGTTAGGATTCAGTTCAAACAATAGGTAGATGAACCTATGAACGATTTGAGAGAAGACAAAAATCCTTAATTATGGAAATTAAACAGTATTCTTGCTTTATTGCAGCTTGTGGTCTAGTGGAGAGAGTTAAACAATGAGCATGTCATACGGAGTTTCCCAATCTGACGTGAAGTGTTCCCCTGAAATGCTGTTCCAGGGCCAACTGTTACACAGTTGGGAGAAGAACAGATATGTGGTCTGCCCAGCCAACACACAAGTGTCAACTTGCATTTTAGGATAAATCTAAGTCAGTTGATGATATGAATGATGAAACGGTGACTGAATAAGGAAGCAGATCCTGTCCCTTCTCTCACTCAAGAGTCATTGACTTGGTAAATTCTTTCAGGTTTTGTTTATCTGAGAATGTATTTGTCTTTTTTCCCCCCATATAGAAGATAATCTTGCTGGGTATAGTATTCTTGGTTGAAATTGTTTTTCACTTAACACCTTGAATATATTTTCCCATTCTTTCCTTGCTTACATTGATTTAGATGAGAGGTCTGACATTAGCCTTCTGGGATATCCTTTGAAAGGAATTTGACGTTTCTCTCTTGCCAATTTTAGTATCTTGTCTCTGACTGTGGTTTTGGTCAATCTGGCTATGATGTGCCTTGGGGAAGATCTTTTTGGGCCGATTCTATGTGGGGTCCTTTGTGATTCTTGGGTCTGGATATTTGAGAGCCTCTCTAAGTTTGGAAAGTTTTCTTTCAGGATTAAATGGAGTACATTATCAATAACTTTATTAGTTTCTTCACCTTCTGTAATACCGATGGTTCAAATGGTTGGGCATTTAAGGGTATCTAGTATTACTCATATGTTATTCTCATTTTGGGGGGTTATTTTCTGTCTTTTTGGTGAGTTTTTCTAGGCCAGAAGTTCTATCTTCTACATCTGAGATTCGATCTTCTGCATGATCTAATCTGCTTTTGATATTTTCAATGGAAGTTTTGATTTCCTGTATTATAGACTTCATCTCTAACAATTATGTTTGATTCTTTTTTATGATGTATATCTCCTCTTTCAGATCACGCAAAAACTTCCTCACCTCCTGGAATTCAGTATCTCTTTTCTCCTGCATCTTCTGGAGTTAGTTGTCTTGTTCTCTTGCATCTCTGTTAGCTTTGTCACTACCAATATTTAAAATTCCTTATCTGACATTTTCATGAGTTCTCTTGTATTCTTTGTGGAGGAAGAGGAGTTATTCTTTTCCATTAGAGGAGAGATATTTCCTTCATTTCTCATATGTCTTATGCCTCTGCAGTGGTTTCTTGTCATTTAATGGATTATACGTTTTCTCTTATTTTTTGTAGTTAAACCTGAGCAATCAGAGGAATGCAGAAGGAGGTGACTGTAGTCTATAAACAGTACCAATTTCTCCCTTTGCATAACTGATTCAATGAAAATTGAGGATTAATCTGACCTTAAAAGTATTCACATATTTGGCTACTGAGCAACTAGACCTATCTAGAAAATCAGTAATGGATTATACGTTTTCTCTTATTTTTTGTAGTTAAACCTGAGCAATCAGAGGAATGCAGAAGGAGGTGACTGTAGTCTATAAACAGTACCAATTTCTCCCTTTGCATAACTGATTCAATGAAAATTGAGGATTAATCTGACCTTAAAAGTATTCACATATTTGGCTACTGAGCAACTAGACCTATCTAGAAAATCAGTGTATGGAAGCTGAGCAGAAAAGTGGGAAAGGTAAAAAGAAAAGGGAAAGGAATAAAAGAAGAAGGAGGAGGAGGAGGAGGAAAGAAAATACAAAAACAGTAAAAAAAAAAAAAGAGAAGGGAAAAAATTTTTTTGTCGAAAAATGAAAACCTCATGGTGCGCTAGCACGCCACAGGAATAGGGCTGCTAGGAACTCAAATATAGATGGCTGCTGATTGGCTTATCCTATGGGGGTGGGAGAAAGGTAAGAATTAGAAAGACAAAAGAGCAGCTGAGAGCTAAGGCTAAAAATTTGAAAGAAAATTAAAAATACATAAAGAGAGACAGAAAGAGACAGAGAGGATAAGTAGGGTGTTCTAACCTGGCTCCTGGCTAGACTGGGGAGCAGGAGGGTGAAGCCTGGGCAGAGCGCCTTCAGTGGCCGAAAGCCTGGAATGGGGCCTCTCCGAACTCAAATATAGATGGCAGCTGATTGGCTTATCCTGACTCTTGTTTAGAATGGAGAACAGGAGGGAAACTGGGCAGAGGGTCTTCGGTGGTTGAAATCCCGTTTTTCTTTATCTTAAGTGGAGGTAGTGAAAAGTTCTTATCCCAGGGAAGTGTGAAAATGAAAAGGAAGTCTATGTGGTATAGTGCTGTACAAATAAAGGACCCGGCTAGTTTGTTTTCAGAGCTTATATTAATCTCGTAGTTTACTGAAGCTGGTGCGGAACATAGCTGACCAGTGTTTACAAGTTTCGGTTTTGTTTTGTTCTGCTTTTAGGTTGGTTTTAGTCAAACAAACATTTATCAAGCATTTTAAATATTATGAGTTTTTTTTTTTTTTAGAGAGATTTTTGCTATAGAGTGCATGCGCTTGCTGGAGAGAC
This sequence comes from Tupaia belangeri chinensis, assembly GCF_000334495.1. Classification (NCBI taxonomy): domain Eukaryota; kingdom Metazoa; phylum Chordata; class Mammalia; order Scandentia; family Tupaiidae; genus Tupaia; species Tupaia belangeri. Next base: position 2,472,854 of record NW_006160129.1, read on the forward strand.
AGAGAGACAGAAAGTGATGGAGCTGGCAGGGGGCGTGGTGGTTAAGGGCATTGTACTCCCACATGGCCAGCTGTGGTTAAAGTTCCAGACCTGGTTGCTTGTGGCTTGCTTGCTCACTTTCCCTCCTCTCTCTCTCCCTCTCTCTCTCTCTCTCACTTTGTCCCTCTCTGGTTAAATTAAAATAAATAAATAAATAAAGTTAAATAAAATAATTCTTAAAAAAAAAAAAAAAGGAAGAAAGACAGAAATCACCCCTCAGGGAGGATGGCCACACTACAATCCATTCTCCTCCAGTCTCCTCTTGGGATTTTGGGCATGCACCAACATGCACCCAGTGTAACTTTTAAGCCACTGGGTCTGGGACTCAACTATGTGGGAGTCAACTATGTGGGAGTCTAGCGAGGTAACCATTATACCATCTACTGGTCCCCAAGTATTCTGAGTTTAATTCTAGGTTCTGGTTGTATATTAAAGTGTTTATGATTCCTGTCTACCTTTTACCTCTTCAACTACCATTTTTTTAAAGAATTATTTTATTTAACATTTATTTATTTGTTTATTTTAATTTGACCAGAGAGGGACAGAGAGAAAGGGAAAGTGAGAAAGCAAGCTGCCAGGTCTAGGATTTGAATCATGGTTGACCACGTGAGAGTACAACACCCTTAACTACCACACCACCTGCTGGACCATCTACTACCTTTTTTTTTTAAGTTTTTAGAGGATTTTGTCTTAGGGTGCATAAACTCACCAAAAGAGACAGAGACAGTGAGAGGAAAAGGGAGAAATCACCTCCAGTGGGTCGGGGGGGGGGGGTGGGCCACACACCCGCGCCTTCTCCCAAGGACTTTGGGCATGCACATACATGCACCCAGTGTGAGTGTCAAGCCACTGGATCTGAGACTTGAACCACAGTCAGCCATGTGGGAGTCCAGCGACATAACTACTATGCCATCTGCTGGCTCCTCAACTACCATTTTTTAGTTGTCAATAGACAACCACTCCTAACGTGTCCTATTATGAAACTCAGTGTAGTGGCAAATGACCAGGTTGTCTCTCAATTTCTACATTTGCTACCTCATCTCTATGAAAAACTTATAAATGTTGGGACGAGCAGTTGGTGTAATGGCTATGTTGCTGGACTCCCACGCAGTTGACCATGGTTCCAGGTCCCAGTGGCTTAAACTCACTCCTGGCGCATGTGCGTGTGTGCCCAAGATCCCAAGAGGAGAATGGAGGAGAAGGGATTGTGGCGTGGCCAACCCCCTGGGGGGTGATTTCTTGCTTTCTATCTCTCTGTCTCTCTCTGTCTTTCTGGCGAGTGCACGCACCCTAAGCAAAAACCTCTCAAAAAAAAAAAAAAAAAAAACCTTAAACATGTTAAAATAATTTATATATATGTATATATATATATTTTTTTTTTCTGTTTGCGATACAGGGCTTTGCTATGTTGTACAGGTTGGCCTCAGACTTGGCGATCTTTCTCACCCTTTCTGGAAGCTGAGATTACAGGCATGTGCTACTGTGACCAGCTTTAAATTTCCGTAGTAGAAGTTAGAAGAGTTGCAGTATTCCTTTTGAGACTGACTGGTTTTTGTCTTAGCTCTAAGGAATAGGGACCAGCAGTTAGTGTAATGGCTATGTCACTGAACTCCCATGTAGTTGACCACATGGTTTGAGTCCCGGACCCGGTGGCTTAAACGTCGGGTGTGTGTGCATGCATGCCCAAGATCATGAGAGGAGCATGGAAGAGAATGGATTGTGGTATGGCCATCCCCACTAGGGTGTGATTTCTTGCTTTCTGCCTTCTGTTCTCTCTCTGTCTTTTTGGCGAGCACACGCGCCCTAAAGCAAAAGCCTCTCAAAAAAAAAAAAAAAAAAAGTGTCCTATTATGAAACTCAGTGAAAAGAAATAGAAAATCTGTATTTCCCTCCCATCTATGTGTAATGCCTTTAAGTTCTCTCCGGTACTGCCCAAAGTACTTTTATACACATATAAAAGAATATATGTGTATATAATTGCCCACTAATAGTAAGACAGAAATGTTTGAAGACTGTGTTTTGTCTCTAATTGGTATTTGTTTTTTTTTTTTAATAGAGTTAAAACAAAGGCACTCTAATGGCAAACTGGTAACCATCAACCAGGTAGAGAATACTCCCCCACACTTGCTGGTGCCCCCATTATTCTTCCTATACACAAATCTGTCTTATGGGTCTCTCCGCTGGGCACAGATGAAACAAAACAGTCAATATTATTGAACCCCATCCATTTGCCAAGCATTGCGCTAAGTGCTTTCACATATACTTTTTCATTTAATGGATCTTTTGCTTTCTTATTTCAGGAGGGAAATAAATACCTTTGCATTGCTTCTTCCTCCCTATCTGTGTAAACCTTGAATTGGTAGCAAGGGAACTCAGTTTGAGGCAAAACAAAACAAAACAAAACAAAAAACATTCTTTTCTCATGCAGGCCTACAGTGAAAGTTGGTTGGATTAACATTTCTGGAAAATGAGAGATGTGTTGATTTAGGAAGAAGTGAATGGAACAGGGCTAAAGGCTGGATGCTCTTCAACAGTACATCATGTATCCACGTGGGTGGGCACCCACCTCTGGTGAGAGGCCGCTCTATTCTGGCATCTTCCCCAGATAATCCACTGTATTCTCTGAGAACAAAGATCCAAATATATTTAACTTCCTCTCTGTTTTTTTTATCTATGAACACAGATTACTTACTACTGTCCTCATCCTTCTTCCCTCAAAGTCCCCTCCTGGAGAAACATGACAGGTCTTATCCATTCCTGAGATTACCTGCCATTTTCTTCTCTTACGGTGATTCTAAATCTTGGACTCCACCAAGAAAAATACAGCCTACGGGAGGTTGCACAACCAGTGAGAAAGGAGTCCTCCCAGGGCAATGAAAGAAGGGCTGACTCACTGCCTCAGCTTAGGAATGGCTCTCCAGCTGCTGACAGAAGCCACATGGCTTCAGCAACAGGCCACTGGACCTCCCCAGTGACTGAAAAATAGATAAATAAACAAATAAACAAATAAAGGAGGCAACCAGGAATAGCCAGAGCTGAACTGAGCAACTAACCCATTTGTAGATACACCCCAAAGATGGTAGCCAGCATTCAGTTGCAATTCTTTGGGAGGTGAGCAAATTCACAGCTGGTTCAATCTGATGGATGATTGACATCCAATGAAAGAGAGTCCAGAAAAGAATATACTTATAAGCATGTGGTGGCATTTTTATTTCAGAGATTTAATTTGCTTTTGTTTTTGTTTTTGAGAGGGATTTTTGCTATAGGGAACATGTACTTGCCAGAGAGGCAGAGAGATAGAAAGCAAGAAATCACTCCCCGAGGGGGATGGTCACTCCACAATCCCTTTTCCTCCATTCTCCTCTCGGGATTTTGGGCAGGCAAGTACATACCCCTGGCTTGAGTTTCAAACCACTGGATCTGGGACTCGAACCCTAGTTGATTGACCATGTGGGAGTCCAGCACCTTAACCACTATGCCACCTGCTGGGTCTTCATTCTTTATTTATACAACAGATATGTGAGTGACCATGCCAGGCACTGAACTGAGACTGGTACACTCCTTACCCCCAAGGAGTTGACACTTTAACAGAAAGGTGGAATGAGGATATGGATGGGAAGCACTGGGAGAACTGAGAAGAGGCACTTAAGATTGGAGAGTCAGGAGAGTTTCCCTGAGAATGTGTGAAAGGAAGGACCCTCTAGGTAGAGGAGACAGCGGTGCCAAGTCACAGAGATCAGAGAGCACCGGGACTCACTGGAGAAGTAAAGGGGGTTGGTGTGGCTAAGGTCAGAATATGTAGGAGACAGGACAGGAGATGATGCCAGAGAGGTGAGCAGGGTGGGCTGTGGTCTTGTGTGCCATGCTAGAGGGTCTGAAATCTATCCTGAGGGTAGTGGAAAGCCCTCTTTCTGGGGGGAGGGGGGGAGGACATAGGAAGATCTGCTTTTTGAGGACATTTTCTCAGTGGTTGTAACGTGGAGATTGAATGCAAAGAAAGCAAGCATGGATGTACAAGTCCACGAATGTATGAGTTTGGAGGATCTTGCAGTGATAGAGGAAAAAATTAATGTGGAAAGAGAGAAAACAGAGATGCAGAGAAAGAATTTGAGCGATACAACGGAGTTGCATCACCTGACCCTGGCAATCAGCCACAGCTGGGGTCCAAAGAGCTCACAGCAGCCCTCAGCTTTGGTGGGTGGGGAGGTGAAGGGAGGAGCAGGCTTAGTGGAAGGAGATGAGGAGTTCAAGCTCAAGCAGGAACTCAGGGCAGAAATCCTCCCATTGGCCTGAATATCACAGGAGAAAGGTCAGGGCAACTCGATAGAGTCGGGTACTCCCCAGGGTTACCCCAAAAGAGGCCTGATGACAATCCCAGGTCCCACTGGCTGGAGAGAATGGGGCTTCTAACACACTGACTGGCTTGGGGAGAACAAATCTGTGCAGGACCGAGGCTGCAGATGAGAGGTCTTCAGTACCTGCAGCCAAGCAGGGCCTGACAAGCTGTTTCCATGGAGATGCCGTGTGCGCAGGAGGGAGTGAGTAGGAGGGCTGATCCATTCCAGAGCCTTGGGTCACAAGGCTGTGGAAGGCTAACAGATAAACAGGAAAAAGCCACAGTCAATGAGAAAAGGATGTCCAAAACTATTGGTAGCTAATTGGGGCCGTATCGTCATAGTTCTAGATTAAGTCTAACAATTTAGAAGGATTGGAGTAAGCCACTTAATGATCTTGCTAGTTGTTTCAGGTGCCCACTTAATGAGGACACAGGGAAGTGGATGCCAACTCAGGCTAACTCCAAAGGTACACACACCCATTCCAAGCCTTTCTACATCCCTGGACTCTAAATAGCTACAATATTACCTCTGTGTTTCTGGAGATTTTTTTTTTCATTTGCCATGCTAATGGCAGTAATACTCATAAAACCTTTGGAAAATTCAAATGCTGGCAAAGCCCCAGTTTGGATGTTAATTATGAAGCAATTTAAGGAACATTCTGAACTGAGTGTTAGCAATAATAGGACTTTGCGTGTGTGCGTGCGTGCACGTGTGTAATAGACATAACATGAAACTAACTATTTTGATCATGTTTTTGGTAAACAGATTTTTGCTATAGGGTGTGTGTGCGTGCCAGAGAGACAGAAAGTGAGAAATCACCCTCTAGGGAGGATGGCCATGCTACAACTCCCTCACCTCTACTCTCCTCCTGGGATTCTGGGCATGCATGCACACATGCCCGGTGTGCGTTTCAAGTCACCAGGTTTGAGACTCAAACCGTGGTTGGCCACGTGGGAGTCCAGCACTCCAACCATTATGCCACCTGCTGGTGTCTATTTTTTTTTTATTTTGGAGAGGTGTTTGCCATAGGGCACGTGCGCTCGCCAGACAGAGAGAGACAGAGAGAAAGAAAGCAAGAAATCACCCCCCAGGGGGGATGGCCACGCCACAATCCCTTCTCCTCCATTCTCCTTTCGGGATCCTGGGCACGCACGCATATGAGCCTGGCATGAGTTTTAAGCCACTGGGTCCGGGATGCAAACCACGGTCGACTACATGGGAGTCCGGCAACATAGCCATTACGCTAACTGCTGGTCCCTGCTGGTGTCTATTTTGACCATTTGTAAGTATGTAATTCAGTGGTATTAAGGATATCACAATCTTGTGTAACCATTACCACAATCTATTTTTAAAACTTTACTATCTCCCAAGCAAAATTTCTATAACCATTAAGAAGTAACTTCCTATTGGGCCCCAAAGATTTTGAACAACTTTATTGTGTTACAAAACCTCTAGCTCCCATGGTGGTTAAGGCACTGGACACCCACATGTCCAACCATGGTTTGAGAACACAGCCTGTGGCTTGAAAATTATGCCAGGCATGGGTGCAAGAGCCCAGAATCCCGAGGAGAATGGAGAAGAAGGCATTGTGGCTATCCCCTATAGGGGGTGACTTCTCGCTTTCCCTCTCTCTCTGTATCTCTCTCTCTCTCTCTGGCAAGCATATGCACAGGCACCCTATAGCAAAAAAAAAAAAAAAAAAAGTCAGCTACCAAGCAGGATGATCATTTGACTGCTGCAAGTGAAAAAAAAAGCAGGGTTGATCTTGGTTTGGTCAGTCGCTTTCAATTCAAATCTGGGAATTTTTGGTCCAAGAGTCCTTGTCCTGTGGGTGTGCTTGTTAAACCTAATCTCTAGAGGGAGACTGATTTTCAAACATCTTAATGACCAATGGGACTTATTAACCTTGATCTCCAAGGTATTTAAATTGCTGGTAGCAGTGCTTGTTAAGAAGTCAGTAAAAATTAAGTCAGGGCCATAGACCCTCATAAAGATCCCACTGAAAGCAACCTTTGCTGTAAAGACAGCTGGACATAATTATGAAATGAATTGTCTATGAGCCAACATAATTTTTTTTTAAAAAATTATTTGCTAGAGGGTGCTGGAGAGATATGAGAATGAGAGAGACGGAAAGAGAGAAAACACCCCCACGGGAGATGGTCATGTAGCAGTCCCTTCTCCTCCATCTCACCCTCCTTTGGGATTTTAAACATGCTTGCACACATTCCTACTGTATTTTCCAAGTTGCCGAGTTTGAGACAAACCATGCAGTTGGCCATGTGGGATCCGGCCACCTTAACCACCACACCACCAGCTGGCCCAAACCAACTTCGTTTTTTAGAGAAAGATTTTTGCTATGAGGGGCGTGTGCTTGCCGGAGAGACAGAGAAACAAAAAGCAAGAAATCACCCTGTGGAGGGGATGGCCATGCTGCTATCCCTTCTCTGCCATTCTCTTCTTGGCATCTTTGGGCATACATGCACACATGCCCAGTGTGAGTTTTAAGTGACTGGGTCTGGGACTCTAACCACGATCAACTATGTGGGAGCCCAGTGACATAACCATTATGCCATCTGCTGGTCCCAAACAAACTTGGTTTTAAGTAACCAAAAATGATAGTGCCATGGAGGATGAGGGAAATTTTGGTTTTGTATGGTAGACCAGAAAATTAAAGCTTGAAATACCAAACATCCTGTTGTTTTGTTTCCTTATCCAACAAATTCAAGGTATTTAGAAGATGGTGCCTGTAGGCCAAGGTTCAGTCTTGAGTTCACAATCCAAACAATCAATAAACCCTACAGCCCCAACAGATTCCTCACAGATGCAAGATGTCAGCCACAAAATTCAGGAGGACAAATATCCATAGTTTAATACAATATACTATTCCTGGCAACTGGAATTTGGAGGAGACTAACTTATTTAGGGTCACAGAGAAAACCAGAGAGAGAGACTAAGAATACCTTTACCTCCTGATATCTAGTCTAATAATTTATTTTGATCAGTATCTATGGCATTCTGTGTTTGGGATGCATAAAGGATATGGTTCTCAGAGCCTCTCTATAAAGTGTTGATTTGGTCAGGGGTGATCTATCAGCATCTTTATCTTCAAATTTACCACCAATTAGCCTATAGCACCAGTTTTTCATCAGCACCTAAATCCTGGGTAGAAGCTTATAAAAATGTTAGCAGTCAAGAAAATGTTTTATGCTATTAAGATCCTATTAGAAGGGACCAGCAGGTGGCATGGTGGTTAGGCTGGCTATAGTTAGAGTCCTGGACCTGACGACTTGCTGTCTCACTTTCTCACTCTCTCTCGGGAAAGCACATGCCGTGTGGCAAATTAAAAAAACAATAATAATAGTAACAATAATAAATAAATAATTCTTAAAAATAAAAAAAAATCTTACTAGGAGATGATTTCTAGAATGGTGGTATGAAGAACTCCATAGAGCTTTTTTGTGCAGATAGCAGGCCCACAAGCATGATGAACGTCCCTAAAACCTGCTGGACCTTCTGTAAGAAGTGTGGCAAGCACCAACCTCATAAAGTGACACAGTACAAAAAGGGCAGGGATTCTCTGTATGCTCAGGGAAAGCGACTTTATGACAGGAAGCAGAGTGGCTGTGGTGGACACACTAAGCCTATTTTCCAGAAGAAGGCAAAAACTACAAAGAAGATTGTGCTGAGGCTTGAATGTGTTGAGCCCAACTGCAGATCTGAGAGAAGGCTGGCTATCAAGAGATGTAAGCAATTTGAACTGGGAGGAGATAAGAAGAGAAAGGGTCAAGTGATCCAGTTCTAAGCCTCATCTTTTCTATTATGAAGATGACAAAATCCTGAGGTGAATGTTCACCTCATTTGATTACAGTTGGTCTGTTTGTAAGGGAATAAAGTAATCAATAAAATTCCCCTTTCGGGGAAATTTGAAAAAAAAAAAAAAAAAAAACTCCATAGACGCACTGCCCCCAAAACAACCATAACTGGAGGAAATTATTTTTAAATTACCATTTAAAGTCTCTAGAAATTGTCCTGATAACATATAACAAATGCAGAACATTTATTCAAGAAACTCTATTAAATCTCAGTAAAATAAATGGAAGTCTGTGGCATCTGAACTACACAATGCTCTGTCTTTCTCCATCCCCACCCCAACCCCAACTGTGATGGAAGCTCCAACTAGATTGGGTATGATCAAGAATGCAGAGTTCCCTCTCCCCACAGCTACCGGTCAAGAACTATAGCAGGCTTGGATGGAGACCACCAGCATTTCTCACCCTCCCCTAAGTCCACATTGCAGAGGCTAAATTCTAGGCAGTCAAAAGGTAAAGGACTCCGTCCTCCACCAAGCCCCTACTTGTAGGGCACAGGATCTCCCCTAGGTATGTAGACTGACAAAACTGGGGTCCCAAATGCCCTTACTCCAGCTTGCATGCAGGGCAGAGGTTCCAGAATGGGAGATGCAATTGAAGAAGACCAGAAGCTATTGCCACCACCCAGTGCCCTGCTTATAAAACTGGAGTACCACTCCAAAAGAAGTGGGTCACTGTCTTTGCCTCCAGATCCACTTCAGAGTCTGAGATTTTGCTGGAGGGAAGGGGCAACTGATAAAAATGGAGAGCTCTGAAGCTTTCCCAAAGAGAACTGACTTTATATGTAACAGAACATGGGGAAGTTCAAGCTGAAGGGAATTCTTAAAAACAATGGAGATTTTAATGAAAAGCAATTAAGTGGAAGCTGGTAGCTCCATGAGAGCAACTAAAATGTAGACTGGTTAGTTTACCAGCTAGAACAAAGAAAAAAAGACAGTTAAGAAGAGTCTTCATGAGATCAGAACAAACCTCATGACTGACCTCAAAAACTACTACTGTAAAGATGCTTAAATTTAATTGGGTAAGACCATGAAGCAATTTATGCTGATTAGCTGGCAACTAGTAGAGCCTACAGCTAGGGATCAGACAAACAGAAGCAGACAACGTAACAAAGAAAGCAGGGAGACAGTCAAAGAGAGACTTGCTAAAATCCCTGTTGTTTCCAGGATGGCTGCATATCACCAAGCCCAAACTTTTTGAGAACCAACATCAGAGGTTTCACAGTGTGGGAAAACAGACCTCACTCAAATAATCTGGCCAAGCCACTAAAAAAATAAACAATAATAAGCCCTGGGGTGGGAGAATCATTATCCGATATTCAGAGTTATTACAATGTTATCTTAAATGTCCAAGTTTCAATAACATACACACAAATGAACCATGGGAAGTGTGATATGGCCCATACCTTGGGGGAAGGGGAAGGTCAGCAGAAACAGCCAAAAGAGGACCCAAATACTAGATTTAACAGATCAAAACGTCAAAGCAATTATTAAAAGTATGTTCAAAGAACTAAAGGGAACTATGCTTAAAGAATCAAAGGAAGGTATGATTAAATTACTCAATAGGCAGTGATTATCAATAAAAGGTAGAAACTTACAAAAAAAAAGAAAAAAGAAAAAGAACCTAATGGAAATCTTGTCATTGAAAAATGAAATAACTGAAAAGAAAAACTAATTAGAAAGCTCAGTAGTTGAACTAGCAAAGAATCAGCAAATTTGAAGATAGAGATTATTTTATCTCAAGAACAGAAATAAAAGGGAATAGAGAAATATGAGCAGAGGCTCAGAGACATGCTGGAGAACACTAAGCACATCAACATATGCATAATAGGGCTACCAGGAGGAGAGGAGAGGAGAGAGACGAGAGTAGAAGAAATAAATAAATATTGTCTGAAAACTTCTAAAATTTAATAAAATACATTAATCTTCATATTCAAGAAATTCAACTAATTTCAATAATAATAAACACAGAGAGCCATACCTGGATACATCAGAGTAAAAATGATGAAAGAAAAAGATAAGGAGAAAATACTAAAAGCAGAAATAAGAAAAAACTCACCATGTATGAGCAAACCCCATCAAGATTAACAGATGACTTCTCACCAGAAACAATGAATACCATAAGGCGGTGGGATAAGATATTTAAAATGTTGAAAGAGAAAAACCTGTGAATTAAGAATCTTATATCCAGTAAAGACCTTTCAAAACTAAAAGTGAAACAAAAATTCCAAGATAAAATCTTAGAAAATTCATTACTGTACTGAGCTTACAAGAAGCAGCTTCTTCATGTGGAATGCAAGTGACTCCAGTAAGTAACTCAAGTCCACACGAAAGAACAAAGAGTGCTAGTAATTATGTAATTATAAATGACAGTATAAATTCATATTTCTTCTACTGTCCTCTCTTAAATTATTTGAAAAATAGCTGTATAATATGATATAATTTGATGATAACACCATAAGGAAAGTAGGAGAACAAAGCTGTATTACAGTAAGAAATGATACTTGATGGTAACTTGAATCCATAAGAACAAATGAAAAGAACCAGAAATGGTAACAGAGAAGGCTGATATAACAAACTCTGTAACTACAAACTCCCATTTCTTTTTTCAACTTATTTTTTCTTTTTTCAACTTTTTAAGACAATAAAATATTAAGTAATAATGACAACAATGTATTGTTGGAATCGTAACAACACTATAAATCAACTAGACCTAATAGACATCTCTAAAATCCTCCAACCAACGGCAGCACAGACATTCTTCTCAAGTAAATATAAACTATTCTTCAGAGTAGGTGATATTCTAAGTTATAGATTGAGCCTATTTATTTTAAATGAATTTAAAAGATTTGAAATCATACAAAGCATAACTTATGGCCATGATGGAATTAAATTGGAATGAATAAGACGAGGAAATTTAGTAAATTTACAAATATGTGGAAATTAAACAATACACCTCCAAATAATGAATAGATTTAAAGAAGAAATTACAATGGAAATTAGAAAATATTATTTAAGATAAATGAACAAAAGCAAAATATACTATAATGTATAGGATGCCTAAACTTAGGTATGCCTAAAATGTAACACAGAACTCTGATAAATTAGGCTAGCTTTCATAGTAAAAATAAAGATTTGGTGCATTTTCTTTGTCCTAAACCCAAATCCAAATCTTTTCCTACCTTCCACACGGTGTGAAAATAAGATTTAAACCTAGAGCTTGGAAAATAAACAAGAACAAAACAGTTAAAATTCATCCCATGTGAGACAAATGCCCTTTTAACATTGAGACCTCCTAAAAGAGGAAGAAATACAGAAGAAAGGAGAGGAACACAGGGAGTGGTGGAGAGGAGATTTCTTTTTTTCACATGGGGAAAAAGTCTTGAGTGTTTGGTTTACTATTTCAGCATCAAGGAAGTAGAAAGTACAATACTAGGGAGATAGTTACACTCAAAAGTGTGATCTTTTAATGCCGAGTGACCCTGCTCAGTATAAATGTGGCTCCATCCCTGCAACCAAATAGTACTGTCTCCTCTTGCAGAAGAGTAAGGAGCAGGTAGAGAGAAGAGATAGATGTTCCTTTTTTTTTTTTTTTTCCTTCTTTTTTTGGGGAGAGGTTTTTTGCTATAGGGTGCATGCGCTCACCAGAAAGACAGAGAGAGACAGAGAGACAGAAAGTGAGAAATCATCCCCCAGGGGGGATGGCCACGCCACAATCCCTTCTCCTCCATTCTCCTCTTGGGATCTTGGGCACGCACGCACACATGCCCAGCGTGAGTTTAAGCCACCAGGTCCGGGACTTGAACTGTGGTCGACTACATGGAAGTCCAGCGACATAGCCATTACAGTAACTGCTGGTCCCTAGATATTCCTTTTTTGAGATGCTGTTTTGTCAGGAGGAAGATTCCTGGCAGTTACAGAAATGCAGGAAGTGGAGAAGACAAGGTCTGAGCAAACCTGAGCAGAATGCCTTGGTGAATAAGAATGTTTTATGGTTCCTTGCACACCAAAGACTCATTAGAGGAAGCTGTGCATTTCGAGATTTCCAAGTAAGATTTTAACCCGGAAGGAAATTGCAGGATTATTAAAGCGATTTGTGTTTTATAGCAAAGTTACAATTGTCATAAATAAAGTGCTTTCACATATCACATATTTGGGGCAGGGAAAGCCATTCATTTATATTCTGAGTTTTAATTTATCAATGTCTTGTGTGGTTATTATTATTATTCTTTCTCTTCCCATCTTTTCTGAGCTCATTTCTAACCAGGGTACACTAAATTTCTATTCATGAAAAAGAATAAGGAGGAAATGAACTTCATAACCATCTAGAAGAGACATAAGCTAGCGACTTGCTTTATGATGCATAGATTTGTAAAAGGGAAATGACCTACAGGGGTCTTTATGAAAATAATCCCTTCCCCTCTGTTTAGTTCCCAAAGATGCAAGAGTCTGGCATTTTAGTGCTACTAAGCAGTTCAAACCTGGAGAAAGGTTGTGGGGATAACTGGAGAGCCAGTTGTAAATGAGAGTAAAGATTCTCTGCACTCTGGTTTGGGGTTGAAACTTCTCCACTCTTTCAAACTTTCTTTGGGATTTTTTCTTTTTACATGTCACATCTCTGTTAGACTTACATGACTATAATCACTATTTTAGTCCATTTTGTTGCTAATAACAGAATGTCTCTGAGTCTGGGTAATTTAAGATAAGAGGTTAACTCATCTCATAGTTTAGAGGTACAAGGGTCAGGGGCCACATCTGGTCTCCTTTCTGGTAGATAACAGGATATAATAGAAGGCCCAAGATGTGAACAGGCCTAAGAGGTTCAGTAAAGCAGAGCATGTATGTCCCTGTGTCTCACTCTGGTCTCATTCCCTTTCTTTTTTTTTTTTTTTTGGAGAGGTTTTTGCTACAGGGCATGTGCACTTGCCAGACAGAGAGAGAGAGAGAGACAGAAATCAAGAAATCACCCTTGAGAGGGGATGGCCACGCCACAGTGGCCTTCTCCTCCATTCTCCTCTTGGGATCCTGGGCATGCATGCACACGCGCCCGGCATGAGTTTCAAGCCACCGGGTCTGGGACGCGAACCGCGGTCAACTACGTGAGAGTCCAGTGACATAGCCATTACACTAACTGCTGATCCCTCTCATTCCCTTTCTTTATGAACCTACCATAAATCAGTCATGGAGATCCTACTCAGAAGAACTTAATTCTAATTTTCTTCCAAAGGTTCTACCCTTCAATACCATAGCTGGAATAAGTTTTTAACTTTTTTTTTTTTAGAGGGGAGAGATTTTTGCTGTGGGTGTATGTTCTTGCCAGAGTCAGAGACAGAGAGACAGAAAGAGAGAACTCACTCCCAAGGAGGATGACTATTTCCCAATCCCTTTTCCATTCTCCTCTCAGGACTTTGAGCATGCACACACACACAGGCCCGTTGTGATTTTCAAGCCTCCAAACCACAATCGGCCATGTGGGAGTTTAGCACCTAACCACTATCCCACCTGCTGGCCCCTCTTTTTTTAAAGTTTATTTACTTATTCCTTCTATGAGACAAGGAGAGAGAAAAAACACAGGCATCCCCAGAACTCTTAATTCCACGATCCTATCCACGAGCCCCAGCCAGCCAGTGTGCACAGGGAGATGAAGAATGCAAACCCAGAACCTTCACATATGGTCTCAGTATCATAGAGCATTGTTACTGCTGTACCACCGTGGTTGGCTGGTTTTCACTCTTAATTCTGTCACAACCAACTCTCAGCATGGGAGTTTGGGGGAGACACATTCAAACTATGGCAATCACTCATACTCACTCTGTGCCACCCACCTTCTTACCCCTTGAAATGCCGGACTTCCATAAAGCATTGTCTTGGGGAAACTCATGTTTCTAATTTAGAGTTTCGATCACAGACTGAATCATACAGAGAGGGATTTGTCCAAAATTTCCACTTACTTGTATAGTGTCAATATATTCAAAAAAGGAGACAAGTAACAAAATGGACACCCAATATCTGTCTAGATCAGATGACTGTAAAATTTTGCCATATTTTTATCTTTTTTCTGATTTAAAGTTATAGAAATAAATATGTATATTTAATGCCCAAATACTTCCAACATTCATCCTTTAAAAATAAGCACAGTTTTGGGACCAGCAGTTAGCGTAATGGCTATGTTGCTGGACTCCCTCGTAGTCAACCGTGGTTCGCGTCCCGGACCTGGTGGCTTAAAACTCACACCAGGCGTGTGTGCATGAGTGCCCAAGATCCCCAGAGGAGAATGGAGGAGAAGGGATTGTGGTGTGGCCATCCCCCCTGGGGGGTGATTTCTCACTTTCTGTCTCTCTGTCTCTGTCTGGCGAGCACACATGCCCTATAGCAAAAAAACCTCTCCAAAAAAAAAAAAGTGCATTTTTGTTAGATAAGCACAATTCTATGATCACACTTAATAGATTCACATAATTTTTCAATAGCATTAAATATTCATCCACATTAAAAAATTTTTCATTTGTCCCCAAAATGTCTCTTTAAAAAAATTGTTGCAAAATATATATAATGTAAAAATTACCATTTTAATCATGTTTAAGTGTACAATTCAGTGGCATTAAGTACATTCATGATGTTGTGCAAGGATCACTGCTATTTCCAGAACTTTTGCATTATGCCAAGAAGAAATTCTATACCCAGTAAAAATAACTCCCCATTTCTCCCTCCTCTAAAATGTCTTTGAATTCTGTTTAATTCAAACAAGATAAACGTATTTCTCTTGGTCATTATATTTCTTAAGGCTCTTTATCTATGAAGGCATAGAACTATGCCCTCTCTCCACACTCACATCCATTTTATTTTCATGATATTGACTTCTTGATGATTCTAGGCTAATTGTTCTACAGGATGTCTCGGCATCTGTATTTGTCTGAATTCTTCCTCATGGTGTTACTAAATTTGTTCTGTTCTCTGTACTTTTGTAAACTACAAGTTAGATCTAAATGCTTGATGAAAGTCAGTTGAGCATTTTAGCAAGGATTCATAGGTAATGCTGTGTACTTCCTACTGTATAACATTGGGCCATATACAGTCTGTCTCACTATTGATGAGACTAATATTAATCACTCAGTCTTTAGGGTCCAGCAGATGGCATAGTGATTAAGGCACTGGACTCCCACATGGCTGACCATAGTTTGAGTCCCAGACCCAAAGGCTTAAAAGTCATTCTGGGTGTGTGTATATGTGCATGTCCAAAATCCTGAGAGGAGAATGGAGAAGAAAGGACTGTGGTGTGGCCATCCTGCCTGGGAGGTGATTTCTCACTTATTTTCTTCCTATCTCTCTTCAGTGAGCATGCACACTCTATGGCAAAAATCTAAGAAAAAAATAAGCCTTTAAAAATAAGGACTTGACTACCTGTACCTTTAGAAATATGATCCCTACTTTAAATGTTGGGAGTAAAGGACTCTGAGGAATTGCCTGGCACCTAAGATACAGCCTTTGATCTGTGTCAGGATAAGAAGATAAAGACCGATGAACTGTCTTCTTAACGGAATAGATGCAGGAGAAGTTTATCTCTGAGGGTGAAATTTATCTCAGGGTAGAAATTTCTGGAATATGATGTCTATCAGAAGCTAGTTTTCCTCTGGGCCTAGGAATAAGGTACTCTGAAACTGGTCACTAGCCAGAATTTAACTGTAGACAAATAGATCTCTTGGCTAACACTTACTAAAGACAAGACGGAACACTCTGGGACTTCAGATAAAAAAGAACCTTTTAATGCATTTAAAAATAGCTCCCCCTTCACCCTTAACTCCTCCTCTCACCCCTAACAAATCTCTTTAGGTTCCAGGGTAAAAAGTTAAGGAAAATCACTTATTTCAGATGCAGAAAAAAGATTTTTGGATGCTTCTTGAATATCCTTTACATTTTAGAGTAAGAAAAAGTATGCATCTGTTCTGATAACTTACCTAATATCTTTTAGCTACAATAAACTGAGTAGCTGATCCAATGAAAATACAAGGATCTAAATGAAAGGACTTCATGATTAAAACTATGAATATGAGTTTCTGAGTAAATTGAGTTATTTTTAATCTCCAAATAAACACTTTTGTTTTATAGCAATTAAATACCCAGGTCAGTTAAACTTTGTTCAAGATTGCCTGGTATTTCTGAATTCTCGAGGATATTTTGGTTATTATTGCTTGGGTTTGTGTGTGTGTGTGTGTGTTCCTTTTTCTTTTTGTTGTTTTGTTTTTCATCTAGGAAAATTTTGTGGGATAAAATTTAACCTCTGAATCTAGATAAACAATTTTTGTTTTGCAAGTGGCTTTAGTAATTATTTTTTTCCATTCATTTTTGTAATTTTTAAAGATTCTAGCTTCAAAGTTACCAGTTGTGTAGAAGAGGTGGCAAAAGTTTCTTTGAGGAAATAATTCTTCAGCAAGTAGCATTCCCAGGGGATATAGACACACCTGCCTGTCATTTTTGCTGGGGCTTACTTGTGCTTAGTGACAGACTCCACAATAGTTTGCAAAGCAAATTGTGTAAAAGGTCATTCACCTTTTTCCTTTTTTTTCTTTTCTTCTTCCTCTTTATATATATCTCCCCCTTTTTCTTCTCTCTTCCTTTTTCTTTTGCATGCTTCCTGTCCCTCTCCTTCCCCACACATTCTTCTTTCTTTCCTTCCTGTTCTTGCCACTTGGTGGTATATATTTCAATGACTCCCACTCCCACTATCAAATTTTGTGTTCTACAAGGACTCTCCTGCTCTACATCATCTCACGGCATGTCCCTGAGTACTCAATAGAACTGAAGGAGCAGGAGAACCCCAGGGGAGGCAGGGTCCTACCTGGGTCTGTATTCTGAATTCCCCTGTTCCCAACCTCTATTTGTTTTGAATAAGCACCAATTTCTAGTTTCTAATTTCTCTAGGCTCCCAGAGTTCTATATGAATAGTGATGGCTTACTTGAACTATATCCAATAAGTCAAAAACCTGGAAGATACTGTGAATTTATCCACAATGAAGCCTGAATAGGTTGACTAAAACAATGTAAAGATTCTTTCCTTTTTTTGAGAAAGCGAGGGGCTGGAAGGTGATGAGTTTACCCTCATTGTGAAGACTGCATCATATACTAAGAAGTTCTGATTGGCTGTGGGTGTTGTCTATAGGATTAAAAAATATATAGAGGAAATATGGGTATGGAGGTGAGGTCAATTAGAATTTTATTTTTAGCAACATAACTTGGGCAATTTACCTAACATCTCTGAATCTCAGTTTGCTCCTCACTAAAATAGGGCTAGTAATTTCTATCTGGCTGACTACTTTGAGCGTCCTAGATAAAGATAATGATTAAGATAGATAAAGCACTCATTAATTCAATATCTAGTACATAATCAATATTTAATATATATTTTCCTTATAAATGTAATGTATTTGGTAGATGAAAATCTTTCAAAGCATGTAGCTCTTGAGGGAAAAAAATGAATCTAATTATTGAGAGAAGAGATTGGGAAACACAGGACATAAGTTCTTCAAGGCCACACCAGTCTCCTTTAAGAACATCTGTCAAGGGGTCAGCAGGTGGCATGGAGGTTAAGGCACTGGATCCCACATGGCCAACTGTGCAATTCAAGTCCCAACTATGTGTGTGTACCCAAAATCCCAAAACGAAGGCAGAGAAGAAGGGATTGCAGTGTGGCCATCCTCTCTGGTGGGGTGTGTGTGTGTGAGAGAGAGAGAGAGAGAGAGATTTCTCACCTTCTGTCTCTCTCTAGTGAGCACATGTGCCCTATAGGGGAAAAAAAAGTCTGTCAAGTCTAAGGACTCTGACTAGGGACATTCAAGGAAGTCCCACATCCTTCGTGTTGTGCATTTGGAGGAATGGGCCCTATCTTGAGAGAGATGTAAGTTCCCATAATTTTGCATGGGAACTAATGGAATGAATGCCTTATCAACATTTCCTTGAGCTCACCTGTTTCTCTGCTTGAGCCATGTGTGATGAAGACTGAAGACTTGGGCTTTAGGTGGGAAGAAAACAAATGGAGTGTCTTTAAAAAAATGGATAGAGGAGGGTAAAGTTTGTGGAAAACATGAGGAAAGTTAAAGTCATTGGAATTTAGTCTCAAATAGGTATTTTTTTTTCCCATAAAGAGAAAAGTATTGGGGCCGGCAGGTGGTATGGTGGTTAAAGGCAATGGATTCCCCCATGACTGACCATGGTTTGAGTCCCGGGACCTGGCAGCTTGCTTTCTCACTCTCTCTCTCTTTCTCTGTTTTTCTCTCTGATAAAATTAAAACAAATAAATAAAGTTAAATAAAATAATTATTTTAAAAAAGAGAGAGAAAAGTATTGTTCTAAATCAGCTGCTGCCATCTTAGATCACAGGGATTCTTTTAAGAAATAAGACTTTCTCTGAGATTTCTTACCTCTTCCTTCCACCTGGGCCTTGACTATCTCTGAGTTCATCTTTTTCTCAAAATACTCCCAAGATAGATCGGTTGCTGCTTTACAATCAATAATCCTAGGTTACAGCTAATAGCCAAATACTGTCTAGCATTTTCTAGAGCCCCAGTCCCAGGCCCCTGTTAAATTTCATTTGGTGGAGCAGCTTTAAAGAGATGAACTACAGGGGCCAGAGGGTGGCATGGTGATTGGGTGCTGGACTCCCACATGGTCAATCATGGTTTGAGTCCCAGACTTAGCAGCTTGAAAAATCACACCAAGCATGTGTGTGTGCATGTCTAGAATCCCAGAAGAGGAAGAGAGAAGGGATTGTGGCATGGCCATCCCCTGTGGGATAATTTCTTACTATCCCTCTCACTGTCTCTCTCTTTTGCCTTATGGCAAAAACCTAAAAAAAAAAAAAAAAAAAAAAAAAGATGACCTACAGAATCAGGGTTTTAAGCTTAGTGTTCTATCAGGCAGGCCAAATGAATTTAGAATATTCTGTTTTGGAGACAGCACGTGGCATTGTTGTTAAGGTGCCGGACTCCCATGTGGTGGGCCACAGTACCAGTCTAAGACCCGGTGACTTGAAACTCACACCGGGAGCATGTGCATGCATGCCCAAAATCCTGAGAGAAGAAGGGATTGCAACATGGTCATCTGACTTGGGGGGTGATCTCTCGCTTTCTGTCTCTCTGTCTTTCGGGAGAATGCACATGCCCCATAGGAAAAAAAACTCTTAAAAAAAGGATATTCTGTTTTAAGGTAAATTTGTCCCTTATTATTTTAAAGACTATAACAATGTGTTTTTAAAATGTTTTCAATCAGCACATCTTTATTTATTATCCTTAACACCCGGAGGCTACTTGAAGAAGGATTTAATTTTCAAAGTCTGGTAAATAAACAAAAGTTTCCCAGCAAAATCTGCAGGCACGCACTCAAAGACCTCATTTTTAATTTTAAAAAAATGGGTTTTTTTCAGAGACATATTTTTACTACAGGGCGCATGCAGTCACCAGAGAGATAGGGAGACAGAAAGTGAAAAATCACCCCCCACACCCCATGGGAGATGGCCAAGTTGAAATCCCTTCTCCTAAATTCTCCTCTTGGGATCTTAGGCACATATGCACACTCACCCAGTGTGAGGTTTTTGTTTTGTTTAGTTTTGGGTTTTTTTGAGAGTTTTTTTGCTATAGGGCACATGCGCTCGCCAGAGAGAGACAGAGAGACAGAAAGAGAGAAATCACCCCCCCCACCCCCAGGGAGGATGGCCACGCTGCAACCCCTTCTCCTCCATTCTCCTCTCGGGATCTTGGGCATGCACGCATATGCACCTGGCGTGAGTTTAAGCCACTGGGTCCGGTACTCGAACCACGGTCGACTACATGAGAGTTCAATGACATAGCTATTATGCTAACTGCTGGTCCCCCCAGTGTGAGTTTTAAGTTGACGAGTCCTGGACTCAAACCACAGCCGATTATGAGGGAGTCCAGCCACATAACCATTAAGCCATCTGCTGATCCCAAGACCTCATTTTTGCCACAGTACTTGGGTCTCCTGTAACTGTCCATTACTGCTGTGCTCAACCACAACATTTTATCATCATCTGAAATGTATACCTCTAGCAGCTTACCAATGCATTTTTTTCTTTTTTTTTCTCTTTCTTGCACACATGACAGCATGTGTGCAAACACATAATGAAATGAGAAAGACAGCCAGCCAGAGGTGTGGTGGGGAAGGCTGCTAGATCCCACATGGCTGACTGTGTGTTCCTGACTGGACCTGGCAGATTGAAAACATGCCAGACATGCATGGGTGTGCTTAAAATCCTAAGAGGAGAATGAAGGAAAAGGAATTATAGCACGGCCTTCCAGTTGGGGTGTACTTTCT
>NW_006160129.1:2493449-2511069 GCF_000334495.1 Tupaia belangeri chinensis
TTCCAGGAGCCTACATGCCCTGTAGCAAATTAAAAAGGGAAGGAGAGAGAGAAAACACTCTTGACCAGGTCACATCGATCTCCTTTCCCAAGCCCTTCAGTTCCTAAGGATCCTGGTTGCATCCACCATGTTTTCAGGTCAACTTAGGGATCTCAACCTGCGATTGGTTCTTTATAATCTTCATATTTGGCAAAAGCAAAACAGGTTTAAATTAGTATTATTTGGCTAGACTCTGAACATATTAAATAGGCTGTGTTGGGGTTCTTATGAGAACTAGTTTGGAGATGGTTATTCATTGTTCTCTCCAGAATATAAAAAAGTCCAGAAGGGACTGATAAGATGAGCAGAGACTATCGTGCCTGGTTTCAGCTCTGTGGGAGTATATGAGGCTTTAAAATGAATCCCAGAGTCCTGCTAAATGTAATACTCCCTGACGTTGAGCCTAGTCTCTAGTCTCTTCTTTTATCTCAGTCTTCTGATGTATGCACTGAGACCCAGAAATCTATCCTAGTCTCTCTCCCTATCTGTGACCAAGAGAAAAGTTAGAAATAGAGGTGCATTTGTCAGAGTAGGCTAATTATTACAACAAATGACCTGAAAATCTGAATGCTTTGATACTCCAAGAATGTAAGGTTCTTCTCACAGACCAATATAGATTGGTAGGGGTAGAGGTATATGGAATATGGTGCTCAATTCTATCTAATTCTTTCTGGTCATTGCTGCTTTTAAAGAATTATTTATTGAATTTTATTTATTCTTATTCTTATTTTTAATTTGACCAAAGAGACAAGGAAAGTGAGAAAGCAAACTGCCAGGTTCAGGACTTGAACAGTCATGTGAAGTCCAGCACCCTAACCACCATGCCACCTGCCAGCTCCTCAGTTCTATTAATTCAAGGACACAGGCTACTTCCAACTTGTGACTGTGTTCCTTGAGCTTGTCTTTCCTCAACGTTTGTGTTTGTCATAGATGAACCATTTTAGAGACATCCATTTGTTCTTACCCTAGGCTAGCATTCCCACTATTATATGGCTCATGGGTTCATGGTACAGTCTTCGTCCATGCATTATTCATTTCTTTATCTATGTATTAATTACAAAATGTTTGTTGATTACCTGCTCTTTGCCATTGTGTGTTAGGTACTGGAGTCAGCGCAAACAACAATAGGTCCAAGTTCCCAACTCTCATAGAACTTTTGGGAGAGACAGAGCCTAAATAAAGCATAATGCAAAATATTAATTATAATTATAACATTTGCCTAGAAAACTAATTTTCTTTATAATATCTTTATGATCTTGAATTAGCAACTT
Organism: Tupaia belangeri chinensis; assembly: GCF_000334495.1. Lineage (NCBI taxonomy): Eukaryota > Metazoa > Chordata > Mammalia > Scandentia > Tupaiidae > Tupaia > Tupaia belangeri. Next base: position 2,494,760 of record NW_006160129.1, read on the forward strand.
TTATTTCCCTTTAACTGGGATCTTTGTTCCTCTGTAAAAGAACGGCTTCTTTTCCTTAATCATTCATTGATTCCTTAATCCACTCATAATATTCATTCATTTATTCATTCATTATCAGTGTAAAACTACTACTTACCAGTCACTAAGCTAAATTTTCAGAATATAAAAATGAGAAAGTAGGCTTCCTGTCCTCAAGAATCATAGTCCATTTGAATAGACTGGCACACAAACCACATAGCACAATGTAATAAATGTCATGATTTGGAGCATGCATGCACGTGTGCCTGGTGCATTTTTTTAAGCTTCCAAGCCCAAGACTTGAACCGTGCAATCAGCTGTATGGGATCCAGCTGTCTTAACCATAAGACCACAGGCTGGCCCAATCTACTAATATTCTATAGCTTGTTTGTTACAGCAGCAAGCTCTACCCCAATTAACATAAAGCATTCCAAGCACAGTGGACAGTATATACACTTACAAATGTGTTTGACACAGAGTACACATTCAATAAATATTTAGTATTGCAGTAAGGGTATTATTAGGACGCACAAATAGTCCAATATTGTCCAATATTGTCAGAGTGTAACATGATCCATGAGAGTAAGGGGAGGGTGGTTGGATAGATCAGCATGGGCCAGTCACGAAGAGTCTTGGATGCCATGCTGGAGAATTTTGGCTTAGTCTTATGGAGAAAGGAAGCCAATAAAGACTGAAAAGAAGAAAGGCATGATAGTTGGAATATCAGGGTCTTTTTTAAACATAACACCCAAGAACCTGCTTTAATTTTTTTCAAATGTAAGATGCCAACCCAAAGATAAAGATAAAGGATTTTAGAACTAGAAGGCATCAGTCATATAAAACCTCATTTAATGGGGACCAGCAGGTGCTGTGGTGGTTAAGGCGCTGGATCCTCCCATATGGCTGGCCATAGTTTAAGTCCCAGATCTGGTGGTTTGCTTTCTCACTTTCCCTCTGTGTGTGTGTGTGTGTGTGTGTGTGTGTGTGCACGCATGCACGTGTGTGTGTCTGGTCAAATTAAAACAAATGAATAAATAAATAATTCTTTTAAAAACAAAAACCTCATTTAACAAGTGAGAGAATTAGGTCCAGAGAAGTTACAGACCTTTGCCAAGATCACCTAGCTAAAACTTGGCACAGCTGGATATTGGAAAGCTAGTCTCTTGTCACAAGCCCTCCAACATTGCTCTTGCCACTGTACCACAGTGCTTCAAAGCAGTTGAGACCAGCTGGTGTGCCTGTGTTTTCAGTTCCCTAATGAAGACATTGGGGATTTGGAGGCAGAATATTTACCATGGAAGGCTGTCTTTTCTATAATTCCTCTTCTGGCTTGAACCACTATTTTGGAAAATGTCCATTTTTCAGCATCAGATTTCCCTGGAGGACAATCGAGAATGTGGTTAGTGGTCTATGGGGTACCCTTACTTTCTAAGCCTTTGCTGTGATGATAAGAAGGAAGTTGCAGTGGTTTGAGCTCCCGGAAACTCTGCCTGGTCCCTCAGCATCTGGGGAGTTTGTTGGCTCCCTGGGAGTGACTGGGCCAGCTGGCCAGCTGACTGTCCTTCAGGAGTCAGACCAAAATGTCTTCTTCAGCTTGTCTGTTTAAATGGTCAGTCACATACAACTGATATTTTAATATCATTTTCTGTTCATCAATTCACTATTTCTGATTTTTACATGTTGTTAATCTGGCTCATTATAATTATTTCACTCCATGTGCTACCCAAGGCACTATGACAAATATTTGTGTTATTGATTTATTGATAGACCATAAATTGATTGACAGAGTCTTGCCATGTTATGGTCCTCCTGCTTTAGCCTTCCTGAGTTGCTGGGATTTTAGGTGCACACCATCCTACCTAGCCTTTAGGTTGGACCAACAATTGAACTTGGGTCTCCCATTGGTCCCAGCCTGTAGAGCATATCATTTTAGTAGTATGCACTACTGCATCTGGACTTTCTTTTTCCATGAGTGAGAGAGACAGAGGGACAAAGAGACAGTCACTCCAACATGGTACATAATGATCCACTGCAGCTTCAATCAGCCCCAGATCATGGGCACATGTGCACCCAGAGGACCCGGGGAGTTCCCCAGGTATGAACATGGAACTTTGCCATGTGGAAGTAATGCATAGCTGTTCTACCACTGTCTGGGTCCAACATTTGCTTCTTTTTTTTTTGGCTGTAGGGCATACATGTTTGCTGGAGACTGAGATAGACAAAGAAAGTAAAAATTCACCCCCCAGGGAGGATAGCCATGCCACAATTCTTCTTCTCTCAGGATTTTGAGTACACATGCACACGTGCTCAGTGTGCTTTTTAAGCCACAGGGGCTGGCATTCAAACTTTGTAATCGGTCATGTGGAGTCCAGTCACCCTAACTTTCAAGTCATCTGCTGGCCCTGACATTTGCTTTTTAATGGCAAGTAGGAGTGTAGAGATAAGAGTGCTCAGGCCAGTCTCAGGAAACTTGACATGAGGTCTGACTTAAGCCGAACTGGGTATTATTGACTTGTTTTATGACTGGGAAGCCAGGGCATAAATTAGGCAGGGGAGTTTATTTATCAAAAAGTCTTCAAGAAATCTGAGGAAAAAAATACATTTTTGATGCATATTATAAAGTCTAGAGCTTTATAATCACTTTGCTCCTTGTCCTTTAGCTGGATCATCTCTGCCTCCCTTGCTTGTTGCTCAATTGACAGCTCAGTTGGTTAGGGCAGGGTATTAGTGAAGATGAGATTGCTATCTTGGTCCCTGAGGAGTGACATGGTGGCACCCAAAGACAAGCTCTTAAACAGTGAAAAGTGCATGGATTTCAAAATTAGAAAAAATATCTGCCACTCATCAGCTATGAAAGCTTCAGCAAGTTTCTTAACTTCTCTGAGGATTAAATAAACTAACATATGTAAAGTTCCTTTTCGTGTTGGATAGAGTTGTCTTTTAAATTATTTCCTTTTGGGACCTCTGAAAAGATCCCATTGACAGCATTCCTTCGCCCACTTCCCATGTCTGGTTCTGGCCAAGATGAGAACTGAGACCAAAGAGCAAGCAGATGGGCACACAAATACAGTTGACCCTCTGAATCTGGGGTTCTGCATTTAAAGATCTAACCAACCACACATGCAGCCAGGCAAACCAATTGTTATGAAATGGGGGAGGAAGTGGCTCACTAAAAGAGAGTTGCTAGAGAAGTTTATCTATAAGCTTACATCTAATGCTACGTTTATTTGTAAGTAATCTAGAGATGATTTAAAGTATACAGGAGCAGGGTCAGCAGGTGATGTGGTGGTTAAGGTGCTGGACTCCCACATGGCCAACTATGGTTTGAGTCCTGGACCCAGAAGCTTGAAAATCACACTGGCACATGTGCATGTATGGCCAAAATTCTAAGAGGAGAATGGAGAAGTGATTGTGGTGTGGCCATCCCCCGGGGGATGTATTCGCCCTTGGCTAAAACCTAAAAAAATAAAAAGCATACAGAAGTATGCACATAGGTTATATGCAAGTACTATGCCATTTTTTATGAAGAACTTGGACATACATGGATTTCGATATCCACAGGAGGTTCTGAAAGCAGTCTCTGTGGAGAGTGTAGGATGACTTTTATCATCCTTGTCTTAGTCACTTTGGGCTGCTATCACAGAAGACCATAAACTGAGCAGCTTATAAGCAATGGAAATTTATTTCTCACAGTTTTGGAGGCTGACGTCCAAAATCAGGTTGCCGACATGATCAGGTTCTGGTGAGGGCCCTCTTCTGCCTTGAGACTGCCAGCTCCTCACCATGCTCTCACATGGCAGAAGAGCACTCTGCGGTAACTTACAAAGGCATTAATTGCCCAGCCTATAGCCTAGAAGTTAAGGAAGCCAAATCTCACAGATGACCATGGTCTGAGTCCTGACTCCAAAGGCTGTAAAAATGTGCTGGGCACATGTATGTGTCTACCTAAAATCTGATAGGATGAAAAATGGAGGAGATGGGAACCAGCAGTTAGCGTAATGGCTATGTCGCTGGACTCCCACGTAGTCGACCGCGGTTCGTGTCCCGGACCCGGTGGCTTAAAACTCACGCCGGGCGTGTATGCGTACGTGCCCAAGATCCCGAGAGGAGAATGGAGGAGAAGGGATTGCGGCGTGACCATCCCCCCTGGGGGGTGATTTCTCACTTTCTGTCTCTATGTCTCTCTCTGTCTGTCTGGCGAGCGCACACGCCCTACAGTGAAAATCTCTCCAAAAAAAAAAAAAAAAATGGAGGAGATGGTATTATAGAATGACCACGTCACATTGGAGAGTGCTTTCTCCCCCTGTGCCCACTCCCTGGTCTTTCTCTAGTGAACACATGTACCTTTTGACAATTAAAAATATATGTATATATATATATATATATACACACACACACACACACACAATCTCATTAATATATGTTAATATATATGTTATATATATTAATTTCATTAATATATATTAATCTAATATATCTATACACATATATATAAATCTCATTCAATAAGGGCTTCACTCCCATAATCTAATCACCTTGTGAAGGCTCCCACCTTCTAATACCATCACCTTGGGGGTTAGGATATCAGCATATAAATTTTGGGAGGTTGTTATTCAGTCCACAACAACTCTGATTACTGACAAAGCTGTTTGTTTATGAGAGCTAATAAGGATTGCTAGACAAGATTCACAACTAGGTAGATTTTTTTTTCTCCCCAGTATTTGATTATGCCAGGCTCTATCTCACTAGTGGTGTCCTCACTGTGGCAGACAGATACCCAAGAGGAAAGAAAGAGGGGACCAGCAGTTAGTGTAATGGCTATGTCACTGGACTCCTACGTAGTCAACCGCAGTTCGAGTCCCGGACCCGGTGGCTTAAACTCACGCCGGGCGTGTGTGCATGCGTGCCCAAGATCCCCAGAGGAGAATGGAGGAGAAGGGATTGTGGCGTGGCCATCCTCCCTGGGGGGTGATTTCTCGCTTTCTGTCTCTATCTCTCTCTGTCTGTCTGGCAAGCGCACATGCCCTATAGCAAAAAAAAAAAAAAAAACAACTCTCAAAAAAAAAAAAAAGAGGAAAGAAGGAGTAACTAGGCTGAGCACATCCTATGTATTCTTTTTTTTTTCGAGAGGTTTTTGCTATAGGGCGTGTGCACTCACCAGACAGACAGAGAGAGACATAGAGACAGAAAGCGAGAAATCACCCCCCCAGAGGGAATGGTCATGCCGCAATCCTTTCTCCTCCATTCTCCTTTCGGGATCTTGGGCATGCACGCACACATGCCCGGTGTGAGTTTTAAGCCACCGGGTCCGGTACACGAACCGCGGTCGACTACGTGGGAGTACAGTGACATAGCCATTACGCTAACTGTTGGTTCCCAACATCCTATGTATCCTTCACAAAGTCACCAATCAGATTAAGCCATGCCTCAAAGATGAGAAATAATAAAGCTGAGGTGTGTCCTGGTGTGTTCAGGGAAGCTATGCTCTAAACTCCATCTTCTAGACTCCCGAAATATTCAGACAAGCACAGTGGAGGAGAGATTTTGTCACAGAATGACCAGAAACCACTGCAGAGGCACAAGAAACAGGAGAAATCAAGAAAATATCTCTCCCCTAATGGAAAAGAACAATCCCTCATCATCCACAGACAGTATAGTAGAACTCGTGGAAATGTCTGATAGAGAATTCAGAATATTCATAGTGGCAAAACTAAAGGAGATGCAAGAGCTGAGATAATGAATTCTAGAAGATGCAGGAGAAAAGAGACAACGAGTTCTAGAAGGTGTTGAAATTCTTCCATTACCTGAAAGAGGAAATACATACCATAAAAAAGAATCAAATGGAGCTATTTGAGATGAAGGCTGCCATTCAGGAAATCAAAACCTCCCTCGAAAGTATTAAAAGCAGATTAGTCCATGTATAAAATCAAATCTTAGATGTTGAGGGCAAAACATCTGGTCTAGAAAAAAAAAGAAAAAAACAAAGAAACTGAGAAAATAACCCCCAAAAATGAGAATACTATATGAGAAATACCAGACAGCATTAAGCGCCCAAACATCCAGATAACTGGTATCCCAGAAGGTGAGGAAACTAATAAGGGCATTAATAATTTATTCCATGAAATCTTGGAAGAAAACTTTCTAGAGAGGCATTCAAATATCCAGACCCAAGAAATACAAAGGACCCCTAATAGAATCAACCCAAGAAGATCTTCTCCAAGGCACATCGTAGCAAGATTGGCCAAATCTACAGATAAAGACAAGATACTAAAATTGGCAAGAGAGAAATGCCAGGTTATTTATAAAGGTTATCCAATCAGACTAATCTCAGACTTCTCATCAAAAACAATGCGAGTAAGGAAAGAATGGGAAAATATATTAAAAGTGTTAAGTGAAAACCAAGTTTCAACCAAGAATACTATATTCAGCGAGATTATCTTTCAAATGGAAAGAAAGGATAAAAACATCCTCAGAAAAACAAGACCTGAAAGAATTTGCCAATAGCAGACCCACTCTTCAAGAAGTTCTGAAAGGAGTGCTCTACCAGGAAAACTAAAGACACATACAGAAATGAGAGAATAAAAGACAACCAAGAAAATGACCAATTTAATGCTCAGGACAAGAAATATCAACAATAATGTTGAATGTTACCTTCCAGGCTTTAAACGGAAAGATTGGACCACAGTAATACTGCATATTCAACAGAAGAGTTTGAATATAAGACTGAACTGGCGAAATAGGATTTTATGACTTTTGAGTGAAACATTACTGATTTTTTTCACTATGCTTCGTTTTCCCAATTTAAGCATTTTAGTTTCTTTTGAGTTGTTGATAGGCTCAGCAATTTGTTAATTTTCTTGTTTGTTTCTTTAAATGGAAACATAAACTTTTCTTCCTTTCTGACCCCTCTAGAATTGGAAAATATTTGGAAGTATTCTTATTTTGTGGCAGACGGGTTATTTGCACAAGTTCAATAATGCTTGTTGCATTGAGTCAGAAATTGGAAATATTCATTATTGGACAGGGCTTTGACTGGAATGTCATGTCTGAAGATTAATCAGAAAACTATGGAACTAAGGTGGATCTCAAGTAAGCCAACAGAAGCTCTTAGAAAGATGGCTTGGCACCATAAATAGTTCTGCCTGGCAGAGAGGGTAAGAGAAGGCATATGAAAGAATTTATAACATAAAATAACCTGGACTTCTCCAGCTAGCATTGTAATCAGTAGAGATTGCAAAAGAGCAACCACACCAGAGGATTATCTTGAGAAAGACTTTAAAAGAAGAAAAAGAGACTGATCTTTGCTAGCAGATGGTATGTCACAGAATACTTGGTAGGCAGGGCTGAATTGAGAAGGTTTATGTGTGACTAGTGTGCTGGGCATTGGCTTTTCAACAATTTGAGTAGTTGACATGTAAATATTTTCTCAAAAAATATTTAAAACCATACTGTCTCTGTTGTTATAGAATCACAAAATTATACAAAATTATAAAAAATATTTTGAACATTATCTTTAAAATTCAATATTTTGAAATTTTGAAAGCTTTTTATTAACTGTCAATAACTATGAAGTATGAGCAAAAATTTTTTTGTAATTATTTATTTAATTTTATTCATTCATTCATTCATTCTCATTTGACCAGAGAGAGACACAGAGAGAGAGAGGGAAAGTGAGAAAGCAAGCCACCAGGTCCAGGACTTGAACCGTGGTTAGCCATGTGAGAATTTGCCAATAGCAGACCCACTCTTCAAGAAGTTCTGAAAGGAGTGCTCTACCAGGAAAACTAAAGACACATACAGAAATGAGAGAATAAAAGACAACCAAGAAAATGACCAATTTAATGCTCAGGACAAGAAATATCAACAATAATGTTGAATGTTACCTTCCAGGCTTTAAACGGAAAGATTGGACCACAGTAATACTGCATATTCAACAGAAGAGTTTGAATATAAGACTGAACTGGCGAAATAGGATTTTATGACTTTTGAGTGAAACATTACTGATTTTTTTCACTATGCTTCGTTTTCCCAATTTAAGCATTTTAGTTTCTTTTGAGTTGTTGATAGGCTCAGCAATTTGTTAATTTTCTTGTTTGTTTCTTTAAATGGAAACATAAACTTTTCTTCCTTTCTGACCCCTCTAGAATTGGAAAATATTTGGAAGTATTCTTATTTTGTGGCAGACGGGTTATTTGCACAAGTTCAATAATGCTTGTTGCATTGAGTCAGAAATTGGAAATATTCATTATTGGACAGGGCTTTGACTGGAATGTCATGTCTGAAGATTAATCAGAAAACTATGGAACTAAGGTGGATCTCAAGTAAGCCAACAGAAGCTCTTAGAAAGATGGCTTGGCACCATAAATAGTTCTGCCTGGCAGAGAGGGTAAGAGAAGGCATATGAAAGAATTTATAACATAAAATAACCTGGACTTCTCCAGCTAGCATTGTAATCAGTAGAGATTGCAAAAGAGCAACCACACCAGAGGATTATCTTGAGAAAGACTTTAAAAGAAGAAAAAGAGACTGATCTTTGCTAGCAGATGGTATGTCACAGAATACTTGGTAGGCAGGGCTGAATTGAGAAGGTTTATGTGTGACTAGTGTGCTGGGCATTGGCTTTTCAACAATTTGAGTAGTTGACATGTAAATATTTTCTCAAAAAATATTTAAAACCATACTGTCTCTGTTGTTATAGAATCACAAAATTATACAAAATTATAAAAAATATTTTGAACATTATCTTTAAAATTCAATATTTTGAAATTTTGAAAGCTTTTTATTAACTGTCAATAACTATGAAGTATGAGCAAAAATTTTTTTGTAATTATTTATTTAATTTTATTCATTCATTCATTCATTCTCATTTGACCAGAGAGAGACACAGAGAGAGAGAGGGAAAGTGAGAAAGCAAGCCACCAGGTCCAGGACTTGAACCGTGGTTAGCCATGTGAGAGTGTCCAGCGCCTTAACCACAACACCATCTGCTGGCCTCAGCAAAAATTTTTTGATATGTAAAGTAAATGTGGAAAATTATAAAAATTAAAAAAAAAAAAAAAGACGAAGAATAGGAGGAGGAGCAGAAGAAGCCAGGGTGTCAAACCTCTATTGGAAGGAAACTTCAGAAACAGTTTTTCCCTTTTCTTGTCCCTCTTCCTTTCATTTTGTACCTATTACTTTTCAGCCTCTCGCTCATATTGGACATAGGTGTTAGTGTAGAGCTGAGGGCAACCTCGGAGTACAATAGGTGGAGAAAAGGGTCGAGGGAGAGACAGGTTGGGTTGTATCACCGGTAGAGAAAGAGGAGAGGGCACTTGAATCCAGAGGCAGAATCAATGTCCAGAGGCCTGTTCTAGACAGGAGGGTATGGCAGGTGTCTATCAGAGTTTCCAGGCTTGGGAGAACACCCTAGGGCCAAACCCCAGGAGGACAGGTAGGTAGCAGAGCTCTAATGGTGCTCAAATCTGCCCTGTGAGTCCCAGGACTATATCTCCTAGAGATGACTCTGTTCTAGAATTAGGTTATATACCTTTTGCTCCCGATTTTAGTCTTTAAAGTACAAGCATATTTTATGATTTTAAAAACAATGTGTATCCAGTAGGAAAACTTCTGAAATACAGTGAGACAAAGAAGAAAGCAAAAATAACCCATCATCTCACCCCAAGGAAAAACTAATGGTAACTTTGACTGTATTTCTATTCAGTCTTTCTTCTATACATATTATTACATAAATAAGGTGATCCTATCTATACATTTTAATTTTGCATGCTGAATTTTCCCCTTAATATAATTATCCCTCCACAAAATTTAAAATTCTCAGTAATTAAACATCATTTAACATTTTCCCTGGTTTTAAACATGTCTTTATCAAATTATCAATTTATGAAAATCTTGAGATTCTGAAGAGTATTTACCTTCTTTTGGGTTGGTGAACACAGCATTTTCAAAGGCCAGTATTCTGCAGTGGCCTGTGTTTGGTAACAACTTCACAGGATTTGATCTTCTGCAGGTTTCCCCCATCTCTAACAGTGGAAGACACAGGTGACCAGAAGATAGCCCTATCACCACTTCTGCAAGAAGGAACAATTCTGGGTTGGCCTTATAGTTCAGAGGTTAAGGGCAGTGCATAGGGAGCTAGATCCCACATGGCTGACTGGGGTTCAAATCCTAACCCTCGCAGCTTAAAAAACATGCCAGAGCCCATTTGTGTGTGTGTGCCCAGAATCCTAAAGGGATGAAGAAATGGAGGGAAAGAAAAATGCGATCATGCTTTCTGGTGCACACTCTCTTCTTTCTCTTTCTCTCTCTCTTACATATTCCCTCTTCAGGGGAAAAAAGCAAAAGTCAAAACACAGGTCTTTCTTATGCACCATGTCATTGTTACAGACTCATATGAACTATTAAATCAGTCTACTAAAGCTGTCATAACAAAATACCACAAACCGGATGGCTCAAACAACAGAAATTTATTTCTCACAATTCTGGAGGCTGGAAGTCCAGGAACAAAGTGTCACCAGATTTTGTATCTTTTGCAGCCTCTCTCTTTGAATTACATGTGTCTGCTTTCTTGCTGTGTCCTCGCGTGGTCTCTCCTTGCTGTGTGTACAGCCCTGGTGTCTCTGTATATCCAAATTTCCTTTTTTTTTTTTTTTTTTTTTTGTCATAGGGTACATGTGCTTGCCAGAGAGAAACAGAGAAAAAGAGGGAAAGTGAGGAATCATCCCCCAAGAGAGATGGCCCTGCCACTAATTTATTCTCCTCTAGCCTCCTCGGGATTTGGGGATTTGGGCGCACATGCAAATGTGCCCAGCATGACTTTCAAGTTGCCAGGTCAGGACTTGAACCATGCAGTTGGCCATAGGGATCCAGTGCATTAACCTCTGTGCCACCTCCTAGTCCCATATTTCCTCTTCTTGTAAGAACAATAGTCATACTGGGTTAGGTCCAACCTAAAGACCTCGTTTTAGCTAAATTATTTCTTTAAAAATCTTATCTCCAAATACAATTACAGTCTAAAATACTCAGGACTTCAATAAATGACTTTGGAGGATTGGGAGGATAAAATTTAGCCCTTAACAACCACACTTCTTTTTTTTTTTTGGAGAGGTTTTTGCCATAGGGTGCATGCACTCTCCAGACAGAGAGAGACAGAGAAACAGAAAGCAAGAAATCACCCCCCAGTGGGGCCGGTCACGCCGCAATCCCCTCTCCTCCATTCTCCTCTCAGGATCTTGGGCACACACGCACACGCGCCCGGTGTGAGTTTTAAGCCACCGGGTCTGGGATGCGAACTGTGGTCGACTTCATGGGAGTCCAGCGACATAGCCATTATGCTAACTGCTGGTCCCAACAACCACACTTCTTTAAAGAAGACGTGAGTGGTTGGGGGCTTTACATTCTGAGAACAGAATAGCTATAAGAGGGCCAGCTTGGTGACTCAGCTGTAATGTGCTGCTCAAGCAATGCTGGATTCATATGATAGATCATGAGTTCAGTTCCCAGTCAACCTGTATACAGTGGGTGTATGTGCCCACGACCTTGGTTTGCAGAAATGCTACGGGAGGGGATTGCAACATGAGAGGCTGTTGATGGTACTTGGCTTTCTCTCTCTCACTCTCATTTTCATAAAGAAATAAATAAAAGCTTGAAAAAAATAAAATCTCTAAAAAAAAAGAGTAGCCAAAAGACATACTAGTAAACAAATACTTCATTCCCTAGAAACGTAGTGACATCACTCCTATAAATCATAGGTACTGAGCATCTAACAGGAGTCTGCGCTTTACCAACATTCAACAGGTCATCAACTGCACAGCTCACCAATTTCCTTTTGCTCCAGTCCCCAGAGAAATTAGTGGACTTATCCTATGAGCAAAGTGCTAGGAAGACTAGGAAGAATCTAAGAGGTCTGAGAGAACATCATCTAACTGCATTCTCTTAAAAGATGAGCTTCTGCTCTTTCATGTGCATTTTCTTATGTCTGTTTAGGCTTCCGACTGCATTGTGTGTGTGTGTGTGTGTGTGTGTGTGTGTGTGTGTGTGTGTATCTTTTCTAAGAGAGATTTTTGCTATAGGGTGCATGCACTTGCCAGAGAGGCAGAGAGAGAAAGAGATACAGAAAGATAGTGGGGCCAGCAAGTGGCATGGTGGTTAAAGTGCTGGACATACCCACATGGCTGACCATAGTTTGAGCCCTGGACCTAACCTAGTGTCTTGCTTTCTCTCTCTCTGATCAAACTGAAATAAATGAATGAATAATTTTTTTAAAAAATTAAATAAATGAGGGGCTGACAGGTGGCGTGGTGGTTAAAGGCACTGGATTCCCACATGGCCGACCACAGTTCAAGTCCTGGACCTGGCGGCTTGCTTTCTCATTTTTCCTTTCTCTCACTCTGTCTCTGTCTGGTCAAATTAAAAAAATAATAACAATAAATGGAAATAAATAAATAAAATCTTAAAAAATAAATAAATAATTCTTTATTAAAAAAAAGAAAAAAAGACAGAAAGCAAGATTTCACCCTTTTGGGAGATAGCCATGCCACAATCTCTTTTCCATTCTCCTCTCAAGATTTTGGGCATGCACACATAGGTCCAGGACTCAAACTGTGGTCAACTATGTGGGAGTTCAGTGATGTAACCATTATGCCATTCCCTGGACCCTTTTTGTTTTTCTAGGTTTTTGTCATAGGACATGTGCGCTTGCCAGAGAGAGACAATGACAGCTCACGTGAGAAATCACCCCCCAGGGGCGATGGCAATGCCACAGTCTCTTCTTGTCCATTCTCGTCCATTTTGGGCATGTACACACACATACCCATTGTGATTTTCAAGCTGTCAGGTCTAGGACTCTAACTGTGCTTTGCCATGTGGAAGTTCATGCCTCAATCATCACACCACCTGTTGGCTCCTGTACATTTTCTCGTATGTGACAATTTTTTATATTGTATTTGTAATTCTATCTTATGTGTGCTTATTTTTTCCCCCTTCCAAAAAGAGTATGAGGTAGGACCAGCAGATGGTGTAATGGTTACATTGCTAGACTCCCATGCAATAGACTGCAGTTCGAGTTCTAGACCCAGCAGCTTACACTCACGCTGGGTGCATGTGTGTGTGTGCCCACAGTCCCAAGAGGAGAATGGAGAAGGGATTGTGGCATGGCTGTGCCCTGCTCTCTGGGGGGTGATTTCTTGCTTTCTTTCTGTCTCTCCGGCAAGCACACATACCTTATAGCAAAAATCTCTCCCTCTTAAAGAGGTATCTTGAAATTTAAAGCAGAGATCCCCTTCAGACGTTTTTTCAAGTCCCCAAATTTGTAAATACAACTCACGGTGAATTGAGTTACTCTTTTTCAAAAATTCAGCTTTTCTCTCTCCAATGCCTCTCCCTATTGCATGATTATACATCCTCAACTAGCTGCTTTAATCAACGAAATGTGAGTGGAAGTGATATGTGTTAATTTGGGGGGCAGAGTGTGGTTTGCCATCTTCCTACTCCCTCTCCTCTGTAACTAGAGATGTTTCAGGCAATGGCTCTCCATCAGTCTGGGAGCTGGATAAAAGGCAACTGGAGCAGAATCAAGGGTAACTTACAATGAAGGAGATACCAACGTTGTTGTAAGCCACTGAGAATTGGAGTTGTTATTTTCTTGCAACATAACCACAATGTTCATGATTGATAGGAATATCAAACCATTTACTTCACAAAGACAACAAGAGATAACTTGAAGAGACTCTATCTGACTTTCAGTGACTAACTGACTTTTGGTAACTACAAATGTGACAGGCCTAGATGTGGGTGCTGATATATAGGTACAAGACACTTCCCACCTAGATGAATCCTTGCAATCAGCGGCTCCACTCCTCCTGTGGTTCAAATTTATGTTTCAGTGACTTCAGAGTATCACCAAGGGATAGTCAAATATCAAGTGTTTACTGTATTTGTATTAAATACATGCTCAGTAAGTTCCTGTAGAATTTTTTAAAAGAATTATTTATTTAATTTATTATTATTATTTAATTTCCTACAGGGCACACATGCACTCATCAGAGAGAGACATAGAGAAGGAAAGTGTGAAAGTAAGCCACCAGGTCCAGGACTCAAACCATGGTTGGCTATGTGGGAGTTCAGTTCCCTAAACACCACGCCACCTGCTGGCTCTCCAGTGGAGTTTTACTAAGTGGATAAAAAGGTAATGGATTATTATGATGAATAGGTGCAAGATCTGTTCTATATTTCCTGGAATCTAGACATTTTTTCCCCCGATTGATATTACCTTAGTTCAGGGATTCATTATTCTCATCTGACCATTTAATTATAGAGTAGTTGTGGTGGTGTTAATAGTACCAGTAATTACCATTAACATTTATTAAATGTCTACCATGAACTATGTCTTTGCATGCACTGTATTCAGTCCTCACAACACTTTTAACATTCCCCTCAAAGAAATCCTGTACAGTCAGGAGCCATTCCCCTTTCCGGCTCCCTCATCTCATGCCTATCCCAGCCCCGATCTACTTTCTGTCTGAAATGCATTTTCCTATTCTGGACATTTCATATGATATAGTCATATAATATGTGGTCTTTTGTGACTGGCTTCCTTCACATAGCATAATGTTTTCAAGGTTCATCCATGTTGTAGAATGTATCAGTATAGCATTCATTTTTTTCAATGATTAAAAATATTCCATGATATGGGCATACCACATTTTGTGTATTCATTCATCAGTACAAGGACATGGGTTGTTTGCACTTTGGGTCATTATAAGTAATGTTGCTATGGGGCCAGCAGGTGGCATGGAGTTTAAGGCAGCTGGATCCCACTAGGTCAAGTGGGTTGAGACCCGGACCTAGCAGCTTGAAATTCATGCCAGGCACATGTGTGTATGCTCCAAATCCAGAGAATGGAGGGGAAGGTATTGTTTTTTAAGGCATGCATACAGTGTGCAATAATCAAATCAAAGATATGCCAATATTTATCTTCTTTAAAACTGAACATTACATTATATTGTACACAGTTGTTAATGGTTCTAGTGTTTTTTTTAAAATGTATTAAATTGTCCATATTTTTTGCTCTGCTATGGTATGCCATAAAAAAAACTTTCCCTTGTTTACCTACATTTTTTAAAAAAGAATTATTTAATTGTATTTATTGTTATTATTATTTGAATATTCTATAGGGCATATGCACTCACCAGAGACAGACGAGGAGGGAGAGAGAGAGAGAGAAAGAGAGAGAGAGAGAGAGAGAGAGAGAGAGAGAGAGAAAGCAAGCTGCCAGGTTTGGGATTCCAATCATGATCGGCCATGTGGGAGTTGAGTGCTTTGACCACCATACTGCCTGCTGGCCCCTTTACCTGCTGGCCCCTTTACCTGTTGGCCCCTTTATCTGCATTCTTGTGTCTATTACAGATTTTCTCATAAGCCACCCCCCCCATTCCCAAGCAACAATGCTATCTCTATTTCTATTCTTTTGAGTCTTTTAGTTTCTTTTTCTGAAGCATGATTTTTTTTTCTTTCTTTCTTTTTTATTGTAGAGGGTGTATGAACTTACCAGAGAAAGAGAAAAAGACACAGAGAGAGAGACACAGAGAGAGAGAAAGCATGCCCCCTCTCAGTGGAGTATGGTCACACCATGATTTCTTTTCCTCCATTCTCCTTTCCTGTCAGTATCTTGGGCATGTGTGCACACGTACCAGGAGTGTATCTCAAGCCAGAATTTGAACCATCAGCCCTGTGGGATCTGGCTCCCTATGCACCGCACTTTACATTGCTGGCCCCACAAATCTTCTACTTTTGAATTTCAATGTATCTATCTTTTCTTTTATCAATTCTGTTTTTGGTGACATACCTCAGAAACCATTGCAAAATCCAAGGTTATGAAGACTGACATCTATGTTTTATTCTAGGAGTTTTATAGTTTTAATTCTTACATTTAGGCCAACAATCTTTTCAAAACTGATTTTTAAAAAATATAGTGTGAAGGAGAGTCCAACTTCATTCTTTTGCATATGGATATCCAGTTGTCTCAACACTATTTGCTGGAAAAAAAAAAAACCTATTCTTTTCTCAATAAATTATTTTAGCGTCGTTGTAAAAAAATCAGTCGACTTGGTCAGCTCAGTGGTCTGCTGATTAAGGCAGCCAGATTTCATAGAGTCAACCCTGTGGCTTGAGGACTAGATCTGGCGGCTTGAGAAACACACTGGACACATGTGCATGTGCGCCCCAAATCCTGACAGGATGAGAAATGGCGAAGAGATTGTAGTATGACCATGCCCCATGGGGAGTGCTTTGTC
>NW_006160129.1:2511080-2514036 GCF_000334495.1 Tupaia belangeri chinensis
CCCTCCCTCTGTCTCTTTTTCTGGCAAGTCCATGTGCCCTCTGACAAAATAAATAAATAAATATATTTTTAAACTTAATTGATTAAAACTTTGTACCCTCAATTCTATTCCATTAATCTGTATGTGTGTCTTATGCCTTATGTCTTGATTACTGTAATTCTGTCATAGCTTTTAAAATTGAGAAATACATGTATTCCAACTTTGTTCTTCCTCTTCAAGATTGTTTTGGCTATTCTGGATTGTATGAATTGTATGATCAGCTTGTCAGTTTCTGCAAAATTTTTAGATAATTTTTTAAAAAATTGTTTTTTTACACTGGATTTCATTTTCAGATTGTTTATTGTGAGAACAATTGATTTTTGTATCTTGCCACATTCTGAACTTTAAAAACAATTTTGCCAGAGGGTGTGCTTGCAGAGAGAGACAGAGAGAGAGGGAGAGCAAGAAAGCACTCTCTATGGAGAATGGTCATGCCACAATCCCTTCACCTTCAATTTTCCCTTCTTTTGGGATTTGGGTATGCATGCACATGTGCCCAGCTTGCTTTTCAAGACCAAGTCTGCAATTTGAACTGCACAGCTGGCCATGTGGGATCCAGTCACATTAACCACCATGCCAGAGGATCACCCCATTCTGAACTCATATTATCTTATTTTATTAATCAGGATACTTTATTGTTTTCTCTGTGAGAGACTGTGTTAGATACTATAGAAAATACAAACATGAACAAGACATAGTTTTTGTCCTGAGAAGTTTACCGCTACTTCAAGAAACAGTACATAAACCTACTGAGTAGGTCAGCCATATTGGCACAGAAGAAATGCAATGTTCTATGATGCTGAGACCATGTGGGATTTTCAGTCATGGAAAAGAAAAGCTGGTGTTCTATTATAACCCATTCCCTATCTTCATTCTATTATACTTATGACTCTACTTAGGATCCTCACAAATCCTGAATAAAATAGTATAAGTGGGCTCATAAAACAACTCCTCGATTAATGAAAAATATGCTGATGTGCATACATTCTGAGAGGGCTTGTTAAGGTCATTTGTTTTTAAGGAGATGGCTCATTACATAGCATAAACTTTTATTTTCCACAATTGAGAATCTTAAGAATCTCAAAAGATCCTTCTGCTGTGGATGTCCATGATTCTAGAGTTACCTGTAGGGCATAGATCCAACTAACAACAACTTGAAAATTTTCCCTTAAGTTTTGTTTTCTTTGGGTTTTGTTTGTTTATTTTAGGCTTTGCCATAGACGCATGCACTCACTAGAAAGAAATGGAGAGAGGGAAAAAAAAAAGAGAGAAATCACTCTCCAAGGGAATGGCCACATTGCAATCCATTCCCTTCCATTCTCCTCTTGGGATTTTAGGCATATGTGCACACACACCTGACATGAGATTCAAGCTGAACCATTGTCAGCCATGTGGGAGTCCAGTGTCTTAACCACCATGCCACCTACTGGCCCTCCCTTTAAGATTTTAAAAAATCAAACATTTTAGTTATAAGGAAAAGGCCTTCCATTTCATCTTTCCCTGGAGGAAAATCATGGTATTTGTAGAGCTAATTCATCTTTAATATTAACATTATACTTTATGGTATTATAACATAGTAACCCATTGTATAAATAATTCTAGAATCTATTCTCTTATGTCTAGTGTTTTGCTATTTCAAATCATGATGTAATTCATGACCTGTGTATATCTCCTTGGACACCTGTGAGAGTTCTTCTAGGGAAATATAACTGGAATGGAAATGGTTAGGGAATAGGATATGTACATACTCATTTTGTTTTTGTTTTTGTTTTTGTTTTGTTTTGTTTTGTTTTTTTGAGAGAGAGAGAGAGAAAGAGAAAGAAAGAGAAATTGAGAAAGCACCCAGCAGGGTGCTTTTGATCATGCTGCAATTCCTTCTCCTCCACAATCCTGTCAGGATTTTGGGGCATGTACACAAATGAACTCAGTGTGTTTTTCACATGAGTCAGCCATGTTGGATCCAGCCATCTTAACCATCATACCACTTATTTGGCCTGTCCAGTCTCAATTTTACTAGACTGCTTTCCTGCTTACTCTCCTCACTAGTAGAACTGATTTGTACCTTTTTTTTTTTTTTTTTGAGAGAGATTTTTGCCAAAGGGCACATTTGATTGCTTGAGAGACAGAGAGACAGAAAACGAGAAATTGAGGGATGGCCATGCTACAATCCCTTCTTTTGCATTCTCCTCTCAGGATTTTGGGCACACATACACATATGCCTGATATAAGTTTGAAGTCGCTGGGCCTGGGACTTGAAATGTGGTCAACCATGTTGGAGTCCAGTGCCTTGATCACTATGCCACCTACTGTTATCAACGATATATGAACATTTTCCTTGTCACTCTTTCTAACCAAAGTAAGGTAAATAAAATTACACATATCTGTGTGCTATTTTCATAAGTTCTGATAGAACGGCTCTGCAGTGTGGTTTGAATCAGGCTACATGTGGTTGAAAACACAGCTGGGGTTGAGAGCTTAACCCCACGTATGTATATGAATATAATCTAATCTATCGATACGTGGACTAGCACAATGAGACCACTCTTGATAACATCTATGTTGGTTGGATTTAGATTTTTAAAGAAGGGTGAAATACAACGTATCTTGCAGATGTATTTGGAATAAAGCAGTATGTGATTTACCTGGGTGGTACTTAGTGCCATGTCTACCTTTGCCAGCTAGGTTGATGGAGGTGGGGACTCCTTAGCCCATGCCGCTTACTAGGTGTAAGTCTGGGTGTCCGTTGTCAGGGCTTGCATACGTGCGATTGCTTAGGGCAGGGTGCGTGTCAACAATGTCTGCCAGCCCACTGGGTAGTGTCACTGTGTGGAGTATTTGTGGCTTTTTCAAAGCCCTGAGGAATCTGAGAAGCAAGTGAGGGGAATGATGCATGAAAACAAAAGGCAGTGGAAAGAGT
>NW_006160129.1:2514161-2524977 GCF_000334495.1 Tupaia belangeri chinensis
TGCCCAGCCAGCAGGCTCCAGCAGGCTAGTACGCTCTGTCCTTGTTATTACTGCTTCATGAAAATGCCGCCGGCTTCCTGGCAGGGTCTGGAAGGTAGAGACTTCTTGGGGAAAACAAAGTTGAGTGAGTGATGTGCACTTGGAGGCTGGATTTCTAGTTTCTCAGTGTCCCCATTTTCCAGTGGAAGATAACAGTGAGGATGGACAACCATTTGCCCCTTGGTGGATTCCAGCCAATTTTTCTCCCCGTCCTGGCTGCTTTCCCAAGAGTTTCTTCCTCCCACTCATAAGCAGCACAGTTCTGGTCTCAGAGGCCTAGCAGGGCTGGCCTGGGAGAGCGGCTGGGCGGTGCCCCGGACAGAGCTGTTCCCTGAGGAGTGATCTGAAGGTCAGCCTAGGGGAGGAAAAGGGCCTCAGCCATAATTCCCATTCGGTGAGTGTTTGCTACAAAGTGCCTGCTGGTTTGGGGCAGTGAGACCAGGGTGTGCTTTCCTCTGAGCTACAGTAGATATGCCCGGATACCACAGACCCCGACCGGAGACCCTAACTCAATTTTCAGAAATGAGGTAGAAATCCAGGGAAGGTGAGAGTTTCCATTTTAACTCATTATTGGGTGGAGATCTGAACTTGTCATTCATCACTGGACTCGTCAAAAACCAACCTCTACTTTCCTTCCTGACAATTCGCTTTTTTTGATATTTAAAATAGCTGGATGAAAAATAGGGAGGTAGTCAGCATTGTCTTCGCTTAAAAAGTAGTTATGAGGAAAATGAATAAAAACAGGCCTCCTCGGATACAATAGGGCTGAGCTAAGGGTGTGGTTGGTTTGGCAACAGCTCAGGCGAAGTTATTTCTCTTGGTCCCAGAATGCTCCTGACTTTGCCTGGGCCTGATGAAGTCCTGAAAGACCAACTTGAATGTAACCGGTTTTTGGTGAAACTCCCATCAGTGGAGTTAATCATTTCCTTCTTTCTGGTCCCATAGCATTTTGCTGTTATAAAAAGCATTCATCATATTGTGTAACAATTACTGGGTTTATGCCTTGTTCTCTGGGTGTATGTTTCCTCAGCATTTATGGATTGTATTTTAACTTATAGTTCCTTGATAAATATTTATTGAATGAATCAAAGTTGCTGAGAAAACACCAACCCTCACCTCTAATATTTTCTTAATTATCCCCTGCCTTTTTCTCCTCAGGGTGAGCTGCAAGCAGTTTCAGCTCTGTGTGGAAGGGAGGATACTCTAAAACTAAATGTGATTTTTTTTTCCTGAGAATTATTTTCTGAACAAAATTTTTTTATTTAAAGAATTTCAGAAATGGGTGTTTCAGATATATCATTCTGTTACAGGTACAGAAATTGTTTCTGGGAAACATTGCCATCATTATCTCTGAAAGGCAAGTCAGTGGAAATGGTTATTTTCCATTTACAGATGGACGATTGGAAGCTTTCTCTCTCATTTACCAATTACAGAATGTCCACTCTGTTCGAAGTCCTGTGCTAGGGTTTTCTATGGGATACAAAGATGTATAAGACAAGGTTCTCATTCTGAAAAAGTATGTCATCATCTTATTTGGATGAAAGGATAATAGTTTGCAAAAGTAATCGTAACTTGAGAGCATATAAAAAAATGACTCAAAGGAAAACAAAAGGTAGACCAAAAAAGTCTAACCAAAGCCATCAGGGAAATGTCATTTGCAATGAAGAAACGTTGAGCTGGTTATTCTCCATCTGGTCCCTATATTGGTTTTCTGTGACTGTAGTAAAAAATTATTACAAACTGGGTGGTTTCAACATTTTATATTCTCACAGTTCTGGAGGCCAGAACTCTGAAATCAAGGTTTTGGCAGGCTCACAGTCTTTCTTGACATTCTAGGGGGAGAATCTGTTCCGTGCCTCCTTTGGCTTCTGGTGACCCTTTCCTGGGCTTGTCACCACTTCACTCAAATTTTAGCCTGCATAGCCATCTTTCTTCCTCCTCTTCTCTCTTAAAAGTTCCTCTGCTTCATTTTCATGTGATTGTATTTAGCACCTCACTCCCCCGCCCTGTAATCTAGCATAAGCTCCTCCTCTCACGATTGTGAATTTAACAGTTTTTGCCATACAATGTAATTCTCCATATAGACATATATATAATTTTTTTTTGAGAGGTTTTTGCTATAGGGCGCGTGAGCTTGCCAGACAGACAGAGAGACAAAAAGTGAGAAATCACTCCCCTGGAGGTATGGCCATGCTGTAATCCCTTCTCCATTCTCCTCTTGGGATCTTGGGCATGCATGCACACGCACCTGGAGTGAGTTTAAGTCACTGGGTTTGGGACTCAAACCATGGTCGACTACATTGGAATCCAGCGACATAGCCATTACGCCAATTGCTGGTCCAGCCATGGACATATTTTTTATGAAGGAGGGGGCTACCATTCAGGCCACTAGAGTCCAGTATTCTACTCTAGCCTGCTCTGTGCCACATGAGGCTGTCATCCTACAGAGTATCACCTGGGATCCATGGCCCTCTGCCGTACTGTTAGGTTTGGCCAATGGGAGGCATCAGTAAGTATCAGAAGATAGGAAGGAAAGGAGGTTGAGATATTTCTTCTTTTCCTCCCTGCTTTAGATGCTTTGGGCACTAGCTGTGCCCCTTTACAGTTCTAGTGCTTTCAAAACTCCTGTAAAACTATTTCTTTCCCTTTTAAGTCATGGTCTTCCACTGTTGATAGTCCTTGGTGCTCAGTATACTCTTGAGTTCCCACAACTGCCTATATCTTTGTAAACAGGTCTTCACCAAATTATTTTCTTCCTTTAAGAGATTTTTGCTATAAGGGTGTTTGTGCTTGCTGGAGACAAAGAGACAGAAAGAGAGATAGAAAGAGAGAAATCACCCCCTGGGGGAGGATGGCCATGCTGCAATTCCTTCTCCTCTATTCTCTTCTTGAGATTTTGGACATGTACACATACGTCTGGCATGAGTTTTAAGCTGCTGGGTTTGGAACTTGAACAATGGTCAAGTACATGGGAGTCTAGTGACTGGTCCCACAACGAATTATTTTCAAAGGCTCAGCTGAGCATACCGTCAGTTTCATGCCATGATCTAGACTGACAGAAGATTCTGAGAGGCAAAATTGTATTCGCAGAACGGAGGTATGCTCAGGTTACTTCCATGTACGTTTAAGTGATGACCAGGGGAGCTGGAAGGTGATTCAGCACCTCAGACAGCCATAGCAACTTGGTCGTCTTGTGGGCTCTCTGGCAGTAAATACCTGTCACTTTGTACTCTAATGATCTGCTATTACTGTGACTCTGCTTCTGCTCTTACTACTCAGTACTTGCTATTCTTTTTCTATCTTGTAGCTTCTATTGCCTCATGGTTTCTGCTGCCACATAACCTCTGCCTTCCTCCATCTATCTTTCAGCTTCTGCCTACTGCTACCTGTAGACTCCCTCTCTGCACACATTTTACATTGAACTCCCACAAAGCATCTACTAGTTTGGCTATCTCACCAGCATACGTTTGATGCCCTCGATGATGTGTTCCCTCCTGACCTGACTGGCTTTGCTTGGAACAGCAGAGTAAGTTAATATACAATTTGATATCCTGTTTCTTAGAAACCCCTAGAAGAGGGTTATGCGTGTGGTAGGAATTCTGACACTTGGAAGGGGCTTTATCAAAACTCATAAGATATATATATATATAGAGAGAGAGGTATCTCTAACAGAGCCCTCACACCATGCTCCACCCCCAGCCTTAGCCCCAGACTGTGGGCATGTGCATACCCAGTGTGTTCCAGGAGGTTTCTGGATGCAAATCCGGAACCTTCTCATGTGAGTCAACCTTTCAGAGCATTGAATCACTGCTGCACCATCATCCAGCCACTGAAAACCAGCAAGTGCTTTTGTTTTCTAGTTCAGTACCAGAGTTATGATGGTCTAAGAAAAACACAAGGCATGTTTAGGGAAAAGCAAACAGCCTGGATTAGTTGGTGCTATTGTGCAACTAGAGATACAGTATAATTGGTATTAAAGCTGGAAATGTAGGTCATGACTGTTTATGGAGGGCTTGGAGTGCCAAGCTATTGCTAACGTCATAGAGTCACCGAAGACTAGTTTAAAAAGGAGCTTTAGACATTATTCTATGGGCAGAGAAGTTACTAAATTTTTTTAAAGGTTTTTGCCATAGGGTGCATGCACTCACCAGAGAGACTGAGAAAGGGAAAGTGAGAAATCACCTCCTTAGGGTGATTTTTCTCTCAACTGACAAGGACACCTTAGCACAGCTGACCAAGGCCCAAAATGTGAAGATAACATGTCCAAGACACTGGGGGAATCACTCTTTAAACTCACTATATAGTATGTGGTTAAGAATGAACTCTTGGGACCAGCAGTTAGCATAATGGCTATGTCGCTGAACTCCCATGTAGTCAACCGCAGTTCGAGTCCCGGATCCGGTGATTTAAACTCACACCGGGCACGTGTGCATGCATGCTTGAGATCCCAAGAGGAGAATGGAGGAGAAGGGACTGCGGCATGGCCCTCCCCCTTGGGGGGTGATTTCTCACTTTCTCTCTGTCTCTGTCTTTCTGACGAGTGCACGTGCCCTATAGCAAAAACTTCTCCAAAAAAAAAAAATGAACTCTTTACATGTAAAACTTGTCTACACATAGCAGTTAGCTCAGAAAGCTAGCTGGTCTTCTCTTGGTGTTCAGGATTTCAGTGCAACCTTCAGTTCTTCTGCATGGCAGGTATCTTGTTTTCACCTTCTAGTTCTTCCACTCTCCCCTGTGTCACGAGGTTTGCGATGCTTTTCTCCAGATCATCAATGAGACTACTCATATCATCAATTCTTCCAATAATCTGGTTGGACATGGTCTGAAATTTATCTTGCATCTGTTGCAACAGAGTCTGCATCACAGAGGTCAGGTCCTGCACCGTTTTGGGATCAGTCTTGGCATCTCCCCGGTGCCCAGCTTGGCGGTGCTTTCTTAGACCTTCACCTCCTTCTGTTCATCCTTTCTCCTTCACTCTTCTCTCGGTATTTTAGGCATGCATGCACATGTGCTGGCCATGATTTTTAAGCCACTGGGTCTGTGACTCAAACCGTGGTTGACTATGTGAGAGTCCAGCATCTTAAGTGCCATGCCACTTGTTGGCTTCATAACTAAAGATTTTTAAACATGAGGGAGCAAGATAAAATCTATTTTAGCACTAATTACTTTATTGTGATGGTATTCTGACTGGATCAGGAGTGGAAAAACAGAAAGACAAATTCAGAAGCTTTTATAATGGTCTAAGTGAGAAAAATGAGGACCCAAACTATACAGGACTAGAAAGGAAGGAAAAACTAGTGCCAGACACTTAAGAAATGAGTGGTTTTGGGATCAAGGCTGGTTTGAACTACTGGTTCAGAATGTTTTTAGCACCAAGACATGTTTAATTTTTTTTAAGATTTTTTTTCCCTATAAGGTACATGTGCTCACCAGAAAGAGACAGAAAGAGACAATGAGAGGGAGGGAAAGAGAAATCCCCCCCCCCCCCCCGGAGAATGGTCACACCACCACAATTCTTTCTCCTTCTGTACATGCATATGTACCTGGCATGATTTTTAAGCTGCCACATCTGGGACTTTAACTGTGGTCAGCCATGTGGTAGTCCAGTGCCTTAACCTCAATACCACCTGCTGGTCCCACCAAGACCCTTTGAATTATTTTTATTTTCTTTCAAACAAACTGTACTTTTTTTTTTTGGAAAGGTTTTTGCTATAGGGTGCATGTGCTCGCCAGAAAGACAGAGAGAGAGAGACAGAGAGATAGAAAGTGAGAAATCCTATTGCTAACGTCATAGAGTCACCGAAGACTAGTTTAAAAAGGAGCTTTAGACATTATTCTATGGGCAGAGAAGTTACTAAATTTTTTTAAAGGTTTTTGCCATAGGGTGCATGCACTCACCAGAGAGACTGAGAAAGGGAAAGTGAGAAATCACCTCCTTAGGGTGATTTTTCTCTCAACTGACAAGGACACCTTAGCACAGCTGACCAAGGCCCAAAATGTGAAGATAACATGTCCAAGACACTGGGGGAATCACTCTTTAAACTCACTATATAGTATGTGGTTAAGAATGAACTCTTGGGACCAGCAGTTAGCATAATGGCTATGTCGCTGAACTCCCATGTAGTCAACCGCAGTTCGAGTCCCGGATCCGGTGATTTAAACTCACACCGGGCACGTGTGCATGCATGCTTGAGATCCCAAGAGGAGAATGGAGGAGAAGGGACTGCGGCATGGCCCTCCCCCTTGGGGGGTGATTTCTCACTTTCTCTCTGTCTCTGTCTTTCTGACGAGTGCACGTGCCCTATAGCAAAAACTTCTCCAAAAAAAAAAAATGAACTCTTTACATGTAAAACTTGTCTACACATAGCAGTTAGCTCAGAAAGCTAGCTGGTCTTCTCTTGGTGTTCAGGATTTCAGTGCAACCTTCAGTTCTTCTGCATGGCAGGTATCTTGTTTTCACCTTCTAGTTCTTCCACTCTCCCCTGTGTCACGAGGTTTGCGATGCTTTTCTCCAGATCATCAATGAGACTACTCATATCATCAATTCTTCCAATAATCTGGTTGGACATGGTCTGAAATTTATCTTGCATCTGTTGCAACAGAGTCTGCATCACAGAGGTCAGGTCCTGCACCGTTTTGGGATCAGTCTTGGCATCTCCCCGGTGCCCAGCTTGGCGGTGCTTTCTTAGACCTTCACCTCCTTCTGTTCATCCTTTCTCCTTCACTCTTCTCTCGGTATTTTAGGCATGCATGCACATGTGCTGGCCATGATTTTTAAGCCACTGGGTCTGTGACTCAAACCGTGGTTGACTATGTGAGAGTCCAGCATCTTAAGTGCCATGCCACTTGTTGGCTTCATAACTAAAGATTTTTAAACATGAGGGAGCAAGATAAAATCTATTTTAGCACTAATTACTTTATTGTGATGGTATTCTGACTGGATCAGGAGTGGAAAAACAGAAAGACAAATTCAGAAGCTTTTATAATGGTCTAAGTGAGAAAAATGAGGACCCAAACTATACAGGACTAGAAAGGAAGGAAAAACTAGTGCCAGACACTTAAGAAATGAGTGGTTTTGGGATCAAGGCTGGTTTGAACTACTGGTTCAGAATGTTTTTAGCACCAAGACATGTTTAATTTTTTTTAAGATTTTTTTTCCCTATAAGGTACATGTGCTCACCAGAAAGAGACAGAAAGAGACCCCGGAGAATGGTCACACCACCACAATTCTTTCTCCTTCTGTACATGCATATGTACCTGGCATGATTTTTAAGCTGCCACATCTGGGACTTTAACTGTGGTCAGCCATGTGGTAGTCCAGTGCCTTAACCTCAATACCACCTGCTGGTCCCACCAAGACCCTTTGAATTATTTTTATTTTCTTTCAAACAAACTGTACTTTTTTTTTTTGGAAAGGTTTTTGCTATAGGGTGCATGTGCTCGCCAGAAAGACAGAGAGAGAGAGACAGAGAGATAGAAAGTGAGAAATCACCCCCCCCGGGGGGGGGGATGGACATGCCGCAATCCCTTCTCCTCCATTCTCCTCTAGGGATCTTGAGCATGCACACACATGCACCCGGTGTGAGTTTAAGCTACTGGGTCTGGGATTCGAACAGCAGTAGACTACATGGGAGTTCAGCGACATAGCCACTACACTAACTGCTGGTCCCACAAACTGTAATTTTTTGAGGTGTAATATGCAAATACTCTCAGAGACACTGATAATAATGACAATATTATCATCAGCTACTACAAATAATGTAGTACACCCTCTTAAAAGCTTGGTTTTGAGCCAAGAGAATGTAGGAAGTGGTGGCTCCATTGGGATAAATTGAGCCTGAATATCTTAGCCTATATTTTCTAGAAAAATAAAACTCAAACCAAGAATTAATGTTGTTTTGTTTAGGAGATGCAATCCCAGGGCAGTGGGAGTGAAAGAAAAGGGAGAAGGGACAGAGAAAGATAAGAAAATGCAAGATGGTGTTTTAAACAATCTACAAAGAGACAGTAAGTATATCTGTGTGACCATGCCGAATATAGAGGTCCCATCCAGACCTCAATACGGCAAAAATATGCCCCAGGAAAGTTCTCAGAAGGAAAAAGGAAAAGGAATCTGTCTTCTTGGTTTCTTCCTATCTCCTATTTCTCAATAACCAAAATTCATTCTACCAGGAATTAATATTCCTCATATTCAGTGGCCACTTGTTTCCTTTGTGAGTCTGTCATCTAATGCTCCATTGTGTGGCCTTGAATTCTGGTTGGAGAGTAGACTGAACAACCAGAAATTCATGGCATAGAGTTGGTGAACCTGATTGCTCAGTGGCAGTGAAAAGACAGGGCCAGACCAGGAAAGTGGCAGATAACGCCCAGCCCTACATTGCAAGACTACATAGCCCAAACAAAGCAAATCAGGGGCAATAGTGGCTGAGACAGAACAAGCACCAAGGACTGGGAGATGATAATGAGAGAACCTGATGAAGTATGTAAGACGTGTCTGATATACTGAACAGAAGAAAGGTTAAGACTGAAACATCAAGTTATTATTATTATTATGTTTTTAATTGCCAGAGGGTGTGTGTGCTCACCAAAGAGAGAAAAACAGTGAGAGAGGGAAAGGAGAGAGAGAAAAAAAGCACCACCTAATGGGCTGTGGTCACACCACAATTCCTTCTCTTTCTTTCTCTATCCTGTTGGCATTTGGGGCATGCATGTATGTATGTATGTCTGGCATCCTTTTTCAAGCCACCAGGGCCAGGATTGGACCCCAGTCACCCATATGGGATCCAGTTTCCTTAACCAGACCAGGTCGCAGCCAAAAACTTTAGCTGCTGGAAATTCAGAACCAGAGCCATTCCAGGAGACAGTGTTTTGAAGGTTACAGAAGGAAAAATAACTCATATAGCATATGGGGTTATATTCTTGGATGACATAGAATAATAGTAGGAACATGGGCTTTGGAGATAGGCAAAGCTATGGTTAAGTCACACTGTATATGATTTGGGGAATTTATTTAACCTTTTGAAGCTTTAGTTTCTTTACTCATAACACAGGGATCATGATACTAGACATCATGTACTTGTGAAGCACTTGTATCATGCTAGACATATAGTAAGTGCTAAATTGTAGTCTTTCTCATGATCATGAATATCATTCTTAGCTGACTGTGTAGTTTTCTCCAAATGGGTTCTTTCTGTGTTGCTCCTAAATGTTCCTCAAATTTGCTAGAGACTGAGTCCTTCAGTTATTCTGACTCCTTACTTGAAGTCATGGAGCCCCCAGGCTAATGGCCCCCTACAGGGCACCAACACATTAAGCCCTGAGAAAGCAGTACCACTGGTCCATCACCTTTGGTATGCAGATAAGGACAGATCTTAACTTAAGTCCATTTGTTCTAATAATTTTTTTCACTTCAAAGTAGAAAAACAAAGTTTTGTTATCAAGCGCAGCCAAATACACAAATGTTGCCACATAATGAAGTGGTTCTTATAAGACTTTAAAAATGAGAGGTTGTTCCCCCATCTTTCACCATTAAAAAAAAATCAACTCAAAAATGGATCAAAGATATAAACCTAAGGCCTCACCTCAAACTATAAAACTACTGGTGGAAAACACTGGGGAAACTCTGGAAGACATCGGGGCAGGCAAAGCCTTTTTAAATAAGACCCCCCCAATGCACAGGCATTAATCCCCAAAATAGACAAATGGGATTACATAAGATTAAGAAGTTTATGCACAACAAAAGACACAGCAATTAGTGTGAATCAACAACCTTTGGAATAGGAGAATATTTTTGTAAACTATGCCTCAGATAAAGTACTGATAACCAGGATACACATGGAACTCAAGAGGCTTACCTGAAAAAAAAAAAAAAAAAAACACATTAACCCAATGAAAAGATGGAAAAGGGGCTGGCAGGTGGCGTGGTGGTTAAGGGCACTAGACTCCCATATGGCTGACCACAGTTCAAGTCCTGGACCTGGTGGCTTGCTTTCTCACTCTCTCTCTCTCTCTGTCCCTCTCCGGTCAAATTAAAACAAATAAATAAATAAAGTTAAATAAAGTAATTATTTAAAATAAATAAATAAAAGATGGGGGAAATGAGCTGAACAAAAAACTCTCTAAGGAAAACATACAAACAGCCAGAAAGCATATGAAAAAATGTTCAACATCCCTCATCATATAGGAAGTGCAGATTAAAACCACAATGAACCACAACCCCTGTCAGAATGGGGTTAACAAGAAGATTAAAAATACAAAAAATGATAAGCTTTGGCGGGGTTGTAGTGAAAGGGGAACTCTCTTACACTGTAGGTAGGACTATAAATTGGTACAGCCACTGTGGAAAACTACATAGAGGTTCTTCAAAGACCTAAAAATAGAACCACCAATATGATCCATTAATTCCACTCCTGGAGAATGCTTAGTCAGAAAAATACTTGCACATCTATGTTTAATGTGGTATTATTCACAATTGCTAAGACATGGAACCAACCCAAATATCCATGAACAGATGAATGGATTGAAAAAGTGTGGCACATATACTCCATGGAATACTATTCAGCAATTAAAACAAACAAACAAACAAACAAACAAACAAAAAACCCAAGACCCTGGCATTTGACAGAAATGGAAGATTTATTGGTGAATGAAGCAAGTCAGGCTACGAAAGAGAGACATTGTATGTCTCCACTTAACATATACCGACTGTCCACACTCTATGGTAGAAAGATTGAAGGGCATAAAAGCATTGAAAATAGTTATGAACACTAGAGATAAT
>NW_006160129.1:2525027-2549337 GCF_000334495.1 Tupaia belangeri chinensis
AGAAAAAGAGATGTAAGACATTTGTTGGACAAAGAAATGGTATATTACTTATTGACAATAACGTGTATAGTATTCTCAACTGGACTGGTCTGAGGTGTATTTCATGCCAGATCAATTCTTTCTACAAGCTAAATGATGTATAGCTATTTAAATAATAATAATAATAATGATTTTAAAAAGAATGAGAGATTGCTTTATATATGGTATTTGATACGATATCATCTCTAGATTATACAGATCGAATTTCCTTCCTTCAGGCTGGCTGGTGGTATGGTAGTAATGCACTTCTCAAGTAATGCTGAATTCATACAGAAGGTTGGGGTTTGGTTTCTAAAGCAACTTGTAACATTGTTGTACACACCCATGATTCTAGCTGGCTGAGAATGCTAAAGGGGTTTGTGATGTGAGAGCCTATTGAAGAGGTGTGTTTGTCTTGTGTGTGTCTTCTCTCTCTCTCATGAGAGAAAGTAATAAAGTTTCTTTAAAATTTTTTTCTTTGCTCCCATAAATTGAAATACTTCTGAATCTAGCATAAGCATATTAAATGTCAAGAGTAATATATACCTAAAGTATGTAAATATTTTATAAATTCCCAGAACAACAATAAAAAAAACATACCATTTTCTGTTTAAGATCATCACTCAGAGTAAAAATCCAGATCTTTACCAATGGCCTTTAATGACCCATGGGATCTAGTTCCCACCAATTGGAGCACATCTCTTACTGCTAGGAAGAAGCAGAGCACATTTTGGTGCTTAAAAATCATTGGATCATTGGACCAGCCCCACAGTATAGTGGTTACAAGAGCCGGAGGGCCAACCACAGTTCAAATCCCAGTCTCTGCTGCTTGAAAGACATGGGTGTGTGTGTGTGTGTGTGTGTGTGTGTGTGTGTGTGTGTATGCCCGTATGTGCCCAAAACTGTGACAAGATAGAGAAATGGAGGAAAGAATTGTGTATGACCATGTCCCATTGGGGAATGATTTCTTCCTCTCTCTGTCTCTCTTTCTCTGGCAAGCACACGTGCCCTCTGGCAATTAAAAAAAAAAAAAGCATAGATCATTAGAGACAGAGTACTTGAGTTCCAATCCTGGTTCTATCACACAATAGCTATGCCAGTGGAGGCAGTTATTTAACCTTCCATCACATCAGTTTTCTCATCTAGAAAAAAAATTAATATCCATGTAATGTAGTTGCTGGGAGGATTCGTTAATATTTTTTAAGTGCCTTAATATTAACAGTAAGGGCTGTTTGAGTGTTTGTTAGATAAATAAAACACTTGCCCTCATTCCTCGCATGCCAGCTATGTGGGCCACCTGGCTGTGCCTCTAGCAGGCCAACCGCCATCTCCTGCCAAGAGCTTTGTATTTGTTGCTCTTCCAGGTGTTCATATGACCACCTTACTCTCCCCTTTCAAGTCCTGGCTCAAATATCACCTCATAAATGATGACAACCATATTTAAAATGGCAGTCTTCTGTACATCTCCTGGTTTGTTTATTTTTCTCATTCATCTAGTTACTTCTAATATTCTATACAATTTGCAAAGTTAGTTGTTTTTCACTATCTCCCCTGCCCCCCTACAGAGTAAAAGAAGGCAGAGAATGTTTGTTTTAGTCTCTGATATAATCCAGGTGCCTTGAAGATTGCATGAAACATGGTAGGAACACAGTACCATTGTGGGATGAATGAAGATAGTTTTCAGGTGGACAAAGTTGGAGTCTATTTTGAAGACTGGTCTGTAAATGAGCTTCCTAATGTATCTGTAAAATACTAAAGATCTTTCTAAAAGTTATTCTCTTAAGTCAAATAGATATGACCTCCCTCCCATGATATAATTGATTTTAAGAATTTGATCAGCAAGCTGTTTTCTCTCCTTACAGTATTTTTAAAAAAATTATTCCATGAGTGAGAGACAGACAGACAGAAACAGAGGCAGACATACAGCACCCCCAATCTACCCTCAGCCTGAGACAACTTGGATCATGAGCACGCACTGCCCGCAGAACTCAGGGAGGCTTCTAGACACAAACTGGCAGCATTCTTACATTTGGTCTGTCTTGCAAAACTTCATGTTTTACTACTGCACCAACATCCAGACCCCATTCCTGAAGAGATTTACAGGTAAACTTTAGGTGAAACTTAGGTTAAAGTTTGTTTTGTTTTATTTATTTTTTGCTAGAGAGAGACAAAGAGAGGCAGAGGGAGAAAGAGTCCCTAATGGGGCACGGTCATATCACAATCCTTTCTCCTCCATTTCTCCATCCCATTGGAATTTGAGGTATGTAGTCACATGAACCTGGCATGTTTTTCAAGCCTCTGGGGCTGGGATTCAAACAGTGTTTGACCATGTTGAATCCATCTCCCTTAACCACTAGACTATGAGGCCAGCCCATCAAACTATCTTTAAATTCTAATGAATACATTAGGTCATCGGGAAGGTCATGACATATCTTTCTATGCAAAAGTACATCATGACTTTCCTGACAACCCAATACTTTGAGTTAATGAGCTAGATCAACTCTTGATTAATTGCTGGTAGACTGTGATTTTGTGATTTATCCAATTTGACCTACATGTCATAGCTGATTATCAGGAGATGGAAAGACGAGAACTAATAACACCTACTCTAGGGCAGGTAAGCTGCTCGGCTCAGATTCTATGAGGCAAATACCATCATCACCATAGTACAGATAAACAAACAAGGCCTACCGAGGCCTCCAATCATATACTTAGTAGATAATAAGAGAGTGGGGATTCAAACCATCAGTTTTAAAAACCCATGCTTTTTCTAGTATCTCATTTTAAGACTCAGATTTCTCACTTGCAATATGTAGTGACACTACCACATACAGAGTTGTTATGTCAATTAAAAATAATATATGTGAAGCAAAATACTCAATAAATGACAGTTTTCATTATGGCTATACTGTAGGAATGATAATGAGACTTTTCCCATGAGGAACAATCATATAGCCTCTCCAGGGAGAAAAACAAGAGCCTTAACTTAGCACGATGGAAGAAACAGGTTCTATAGAAGTGAGTTACCTGTATCAGCCACGTTTAAAAAATTTAAATTAAAAAAACTTTAAAAAATGTATTTATGCTTTCTTTCCTTAAGAGTTAACTTTATGGACTCTAGTCAAATTTAAGACAATTTCACCATGAAAATGTTAGTTGTATGGTTGTATAAAAATGACTGCTGTGTACAAAGCAATGTCCATGCATTCTAAGTGATTTAAATAGTAGAGAGAGGGGAGAAAGGAGGAGGGAATGGAGAGAAATGGGGAAATGAAACCCTCTTCTTTACAGGAAATGTGCCCTTATTTGGAATAGGGATTATTGCAGACATAATTAGGCAAGACATAAGTATACTGGAATAGAGAGGGCTCCTAATCTAATATGACGGATGTTCTTCTAAGAAGACGGCCATGTAAAGACACAGAGACATAGGGAGAATGCCATGTGAAGGCAGAGTTTGAACTGAAGAGCCCAGGAGTGCCTAGTGCTACCAGACATTGGAAGGGGAAAGAAAGGATTTTTCTCTTGCAGATTTTAGGAGGAATATGGCCCTGCTAACACATTATTTTCATTATTCCAGCCTCCAGGCAACAAATTTATGTATTGTTAAATAATTATTTTATTGAACTTTATTTTATTTACTTATTTCAATTTGACCAGAGAGGAACAGAGTGAGAGAGAAAAGGAAAGTGAGAAAGCAAGCCACCAGGTCTGGGACTCGAACCTCAGTTGGCCATGTGGTAGTCCAGTGCTCCTAACCACCACGCCACTTGCTGGCCCCACAAATTTATGTTGTTTTAACCAATTTACAAGTATTTTGTTACCACAACTCTAGGAAACCAATAGAATGGGGAATAGGATTGACACAGTGCACCAAAATATCACCCCACATACATAAAAGAAGAGCTTCCTAAGGGAGAGATTTGTTAATTACTACTCAGCTAACTACCAAATTTAACATCACTAACAATGGGACAACTTGACATTGTATACCTCCTTAGATGAGATGTACAGAGTAAGATGTATACAATACTTTTATAGACAGATTGCAATAAAGAGATCTAGTTTATTTCATTTTACTCTGGGCTGGCTTTGTCACTTGCTTTCACCAACATACTGCAATTGTTGAAGTGACAGAATGCCAATTCTAAATGCAGGCCTCAATAGGTGCTTTTACTTTTTTTTAGACCCTGCCTCTTCCTTGAGAACAGACCTGGGATAGCCTGCTAATGTAACAGACTAATAGAACTGAACCCACTCATCCCAGCTATCATTTCAGATTGACCAGCCTCCCAGTCAACTTAGCAAATGACTTGGGATACATGAATGCATCCATCCAATACCAGCTTGGCCTAGGACAGATCGGCGGAACTACTTATCCAGTAATTCATTATATTATGCCATCACTTTTGGTGTAGTTTATTATGCAGTGGTAGCTAACTGTTATAACATCTATATAATATACTTTTCATTAGTTTAAATGGAAGCTAGTCTTGAGGCAACTATCAGAAAAATTTGCAGTGTGGGACATTCTGCAAAACAACTGGCCTAGACACTACAAAAACAAAGTGAGGAGACTGATAGATGAAATCAGTTTTTCAAACTTGGCTAATTGACAGTTGGGACCAGGTAATTCTTTTTGTGGGGGCTCTCCTGTGAATTGTAAGATATTTAGCAGCATGTCTGGTCTCTACTCACTAGATGCCAATAACACTCCTAGTTATGACAATCAAAAATGTCTCCAGACATTGTTCAACATTCACCTTGAGGCACTGCACTATAGAGACAGTATCAATAATGTATGTACCTTATTAACATCTTGAATCAAAGAAAAAAGATGGCTGTAAAAAACACTTGAGATAGGGACCAGCAGATGGTGTAATGGTTACGTCTCTGGACTACCACATAGTCGACTGCGGTTAGAGTCCTGGCCCCAGTGGCTTAAAACTTATGCCAGCCACGTGTGTGTCTGTGCCCAGAATCCCAAGAGGAGAATGGAGGAGAAGGGATTGTAGCATGGCATCCCCCTGAGTGGGGAAGGTTTCTCGCTTTCTGTCTCTCTTTGTGTCTCTCCAGTGAGCACGCATGCCCTATAGCAAAAATCTCTTGAGAGAAAAAAAATAAAACACTTGAGATATTTGAGGAAACTTAAATATAAACTTAAAGGTATTGTTGAATCACTGTTTATTATCCCAGCACTGAAAATAGTTGTAGTTTTGTAGAATGCCCTTATTCTTAGGAGACATAGGCTGCATTATTTTAAGTAAGCTATCACCAAGTAGTCAACTTAATTTCAAATGCTTCAGTGAATAACAATGTGTATTTATAGAAAGAGACAAAGTAAAAGTGAAAAAAATGTTAACAATTGGTGAATCTAGGTGAAGGGTACAGGGACACTCATTGTACCACTCTTGACCTTTCTGGGTTTGAAATTTTTCAAAATATAAAGTTGGGGGGAAAAGAGATAATTACATCTTTTCTGCCTAATTTCTCATTAATCTAAGGGATAGAAGGAGCAGGTTTGTTTTCAATGAATTTGGGTACTCATTCTGTGTAGTCTTATTGATGAGCATGCTCAAACCAGATGTAGGGGACTGGGGCTGAGGAAGGGGGATTCTCCTAGCCTGAGGAACTATACACAAGTTCAGCTTCCCATGGGACCACTGGCTTCTTTTCCTTTGTGTAAAATCCCTCAGGACCAAATGTCCAGGTGCTGGGCAGCTTGTGTGTGTTTCCCAGACAACTCCAGTAAACAACTGGCACCCAAATCGATGCTGCCTTGTGCCAAGATAGTCTAATTATTCCTTTCACTGATAAGGCTGTTCTCACACTTGCTATATACAAAAGAGTGAAAAGAGGGACAGAGTTCCCTTCCCTGGAACACAAACCATCTTGTGCAGTCAGCAGGTCACCCTGAGAATAATAGGAGGGTGGGATCTCTGTGCCTTCCCATCTTTTAATGACTCTGGCTTTGTAGGTTTTCTTTGTCCACAGTAAAACTAATTTCTTAACCTGTACCATATGACACAGTGGAATTCAAATCAAGCTCTTGTGGCAACTGCAAAGAGGCCCATCTTGCAAGAGTGCTATTATTTAAAACACAGGCCAAACTCAGAACCTGAAAAGAAAAATGCTGATAAATAGACTTGGTATATGGTGAAACATTTACAATATTCATGTGCTTAAAACAAAAATCACAAACAAAAAAATACTATAAACGGCCAAAGACAAATGGTACAGTGGGAAAAAAATATTTGCAGCCTAACATAAAAACCACATGCTGGGAACCAGCAGTTAGCATAATGGCTATGTCGCTGGACTCCCACGTAGTCGACCGCAGTTCGTGTCCCGGATCCGGTGGCTTAAAACTCACGTCGGGTGCGTGTGCGTGCGTGCCCAAGATCCTGAGAGGAGAATGGAGGAGAAGGGATTGCGGCGTGACCATCCCCCCTGGGGGGTGATTTCTCTCTTTCTGTCTCTAGCGCCCTACAGTGAAAATCTCTCAAAAAAAAAAAAACAAAACAAAACAATAAAAACCCCACATGCTTATTTATTTAAATTTGCTATAGGGTGTGTGCACTTGCCAGAGAGAGATAGAGAGATAAAGAGATAGAGAGGAAAGATTGGAGAGATCATTCCACAGGGAGGATGGTCATGCCACAATCCCTTCTCCTCCATTTTCCTCTCAGGATTTTGCACATGCACACACAAGCACCTTAAATGTTTTTCAAGCCACTTGCTCCAGGATTTGAACCATGCAATCAGTCATCTTAACAATCGTGCCACCAGTTGGACAAATATTTTTTAATTGTACAAGGAGATCTTACAGTAATACCAGAAAAAAAAATGAACAGAAAAATGGGCAAATAATATAAACAAATAGACCATAAAGAAAATAAGAATGGCAGAAAGTATTTGCAGAAAAATGCTCAACTTCATTAGTGCTTAGAAAAATGCAGATACAATGTGATACCATTTTTACCTACTAGTACCAAAGAGTGTAAAGTTCAATAAAACTTAATTTTGGCAGAGTTACCACGAAACTTATACTACTGATAAAAATGTAAATTGGGGGACCAGCAGATGGCATAATGGTTACACCACTGGACTCCCACCTAGTCAACAGTGGTTTGAGTCCCAGACCAGGAGGCTTAAACTCACGCTGGGTGCATGCGCATGTGTGCCCAAGATCCCAAGAGGAGAATGGAGAAGAAGGGATTGTGGCAATGGCCAACTCCCTCCCACGAGAGGCGGGGGGGTGATTTCTTTCTTTTTCTCTCTCTCTGTTTCTCTTTTGAGCACACGTGCCCTAGGCAAAAAATCTCTCAAAAAAAAAAAAAAAGAAAAAGAAATGTAAATTGGAACAATTTGCAGGGTGGGGGTTACAATTTGGGAACATCAAACCCAATCTTTTAATGTACATATATTTTGACCCAGCAATTTTATTGTGAAGAATTTATCCTATAGATAGAGTTACATAAATTTCCAACGATGTGTATAAGGACATTCTTGCAAACATTGTTTATAATAAAACCATAAGTGGAAATGACTCAACTGTTAATTAACTGGGCAATGGTTAAATAAATTTATGGCATAGCCAATGATGAAAAAACCTACATGTGCTGGCATGGACACACTTCTGATATACAATTCAATGAATAAAGGAGGGCATGGGCTGCTGTGTATTAAACAGTTAACAGTGTTTACCTTGAGGGAAGAATGGGAAGGAGAACCAGCAGGTGGCCTGGTGATTAAATCGGCTTGATATCACATGGCTGGTATGGTTCAAGTCCTGGGCCTGGTGGCTTGAAAAAACACATCAGATATGTGCGTGTACATGGCTAAAATCCTGAAAGAAGGAGAGATGGAGGAGAAGGGATTGCTGTATGACCATTCCCCATGGTAGGTGCACGCTCTCTCTCTGTCTCCAGTGAGCACACACACCCTCTGGCAAATTTAAAAAAAAAAAAAGAAAGAAAAGAAAGGAAAAAGCAGGAAGGAGATTTTTCCTTGGATTTAAACCACTTTGAAGCGTCTATTTTTATTATGGTCATATTTTACAATAAAAAATAGATACACAGATTGAGCCTAAAAACTACTTTCAAAATGTCAGTCAGTGTTCCTTTGATGACTTTGTAGAAAATATTTCATTACTGAAACAGGATAAGGTTGTGTACAGGAAAATTGGTTTTGGTTAGAGATGTAAACATGCGGGACCAGCAGTTGGCATAATGGCTATGTTGCTGAACTCCCATGTAGTCAACCGCGGTTCAAGTCCCGGACCCAGTGGCTTAAACTCACTCCAGGCGTGTGTGCGTGCATGCCCAAGATCCTGACAGGAGAATGGAGGAGAAAGGACTGTAGCATGGCCATCCCCCTGCGGGGGTGATTTCTCACTTTCTGTCTCTCTGTTTCTCTCTGTTTTTCTGGTGAGCGCACATGCCCTATAGCAAAACCTCTCAAAAAGAGAAAAAGAAAGAAAAGAAGAAAAAAAAAAAAGAGATGTAAACATGCAAATTTGAGCCAGTGTAATCCAGTGCATGGTTTTTAAAATTTAGGAAGGCTGAATCAGGGTAGTTATCAAGTTGCTTAAGTTGTTCTGGTCACTTGCTATTCTTAATTGGCTCAGGTCCAGCCTTTAGCAAGACTCCTATTGGAAAGCTAAAGTTGCCGGCAAGGGAAAAAATGTGATAGGAAATGTTCTTTCTCCTTTTCTTATCTTCCTTTCTTTCTTTCTTTTTCTTTCTCCTTTTCTTTCTTTCCCTGTTTCTGGAATTTCTTCAGGAACCTAAAATTTAAGATATAAATGTGATTAGGGGCCAGCAGGTAGCATGGTGGTTGGAGTTTTGGACTCCCACATGGCTAATTGCTGTTTGTTCGAGTTCTGGACCCAGTGGCTTGGTTTTTCACTTTCCCTTGCTCTCTGTGTCTCTCTCTGGTGAGTACATGTGCCTTATAGCTAGCCTAGCTAAAGATATAAATAAATAAATAAATAAATTTAAAAAGATATAAACATGATTCGAAAGTACTGAGATGTGGAAAAGTTTTGCAAAGGTGTTCGAGTGATTCTTGCTCTTTATAAATGTACCATATTCGTGACTAGCTGGTCCCTCTTTAAAGCACTCAAGGTATTAATATGAGAGAAAGCCTCTATCAGGGAACATTTTTTTTTTGTCCTCAGTGAAGTGGCACATTCAGTTCCCGGTGCAGGCTCACTTAATTCCTCTTAGTCATTTCACAGCTGTATCTTGGGAAGAGAAAAATCTCAAATACTTTTGGCTGATTTCACAAGAAAACGAAAAACAAGGCCTTCCCTCTTTTCTCACAGTTCCCGTTTGTTTACAGTTTTTCAAGTCAATAAAACATGTCTATCTTTGAGGATGTGTCTCCTCATTTTTTTAGTTGTCTGCTGATCTTCCTACGTGGCTTCCACTCTCCTCGTGCACCTAGATTTTCGTTCTCCTGTCATAGGCGGCAGCCGAGCCAGCCACCCTCGTTTGTTATTCCATTGGTGTTGCAATTTTCGTTCCGTGTCTTAGGATTCTAAGGTTGTTCAGGGACACTGCTTAAAAACAGAGGTCACCCACCAAGGGAGACCCTGGATCTGACCACAGGTTTGTTATTTTTTAGGTTGTCTAAGGACATTACATGAATGGACAAATTTGTGATTGTCGGCAGCCGAGCCAGCCACCCTCGTTTGTTATTCCATTGGTGTTGCAATTTTCGTTCCGTGTCTTAGGATTCTAAGGTTGTTCAGGGACACTGCTTAAAAACAGAGGTCACCCACCAAGGGAGACCCTGGATCTGACCACAGGTTTGTTATTTTTTAGGTTGTCTAAGGACATTACATGAATGGACAAATTTGTGATTGTGGGTTTGTGATGAATGCTGAAGATGCACACAGGGATCATTATTGTAAGACGGTTTGTGACAGCTGGTCCTGATTTAGTTATTTCCTCATGAAGACACTTTGAACAATTATTGAAATGCCTCCTCTCTGTAATTACAATAATAATCATAATGATTTTGCAACTGAATATGCAATTCAGGGTGTATACAGTCAAAATACTATTTTTAGCTTGTTTCTCTTTACAGTGATGTCAGCTGCCGTTAGGATTACTGAAAAACAGAACTGTTTTTCTATTGAGGATCACTGAACTACATTTAAAAAAAATCCAAGGCCAGTACAGGAAATTATAAAAAATAATAGTGATTATAATTAGTATTTAAGGAGTACTAACAATTGAGCACACCTTTTTTGTTCCTCGTTGGAGAGAGAAATATAAAATGTTCAGATAAGATGGATAGTGGTATGAGGAATAAGACAGAATAACAGTGTTGGAGTGGGGGATCAGGTGAAGGAGAAAGCCAGGTAGAAAGAGAGAGGATGGGAAAGAAATAAGTAAAGCAGGAAGAGAGGGAAGACTGAGTAGTTTGGATGATTAAAAAAAAAATGTTGTTTGTTGTTAATATATTTTTTTAATTGCCACGGAGCATGTGAGTTTGATTGAGACACACAGAGGGAGGGAAAGCACCCCACCCCCACCCCCACCCCGCCAGGGGCATTGTCATGCTGCCATCTCTTTTCCTCCATTTCCCTATCCTGCCTGGATTTGAGGCACACACATATTCTTGGTGTTTTTTTAAGCTGTGGAGGCTGGGATTCAAACTGTATGGTTGGCCATGTGGGATCCAG
Organism: Tupaia belangeri chinensis; assembly: GCF_000334495.1. Lineage (NCBI taxonomy): Eukaryota > Metazoa > Chordata > Mammalia > Scandentia > Tupaiidae > Tupaia > Tupaia belangeri. The sequence continues at coordinate 2,535,742 of NW_006160129.1, forward strand.
CTCCCTTAAGCACTGAACCATGGGGCCAGCCCAGTTCTTCATATTTTTTTTCTTTTTATGATAGAAAGTGCATGTAAACACATGACAGAGAGAGGGATGGGCGAGAGAGAAAAAGAGGGAAAGCACCCTTCATAAGGTCTGGTCATGCCACAATCCCCCTTTCCAGCCCTCTAGCTCCTCAGGATCCTGGGCACCCATGCATGTACCTTAAGAGTTTTCCAGGCTGATTCTGAATCTGAACTGTGGTGGCCATATGCCTTTCAGCACTACTGGGAATGGGCCTATGTTTGTTTTTAAAATGAATGTGGAATCTCTAGAGTGTGGCATTTATACCAACATCACCTGTTACCAATTCTCTTTGAGATACTGCTTACTTACTTACTGCTCACAACTCCTTACCTGCTCAAATTATTTTCATTGTAACTCTGGTGGATAAGTGAAATGGAAACCTCATGAAATAGATGCCCAAGCCACCTCCACTGTAGTATTTAGTTTTTTTCTTTCTTTTTTTCTTTCTTTCTTCTGTCTATCTGTCTTTCTGTCTCAAATGTTTTGATAGAGGGCATGTGCACACACAAAGAGGGAAAGTGAGAAAGTGCTCCAATGGGAGATGGCCACACTGTAATCCCTTCTCCTCCATTTCTCTTTGCTTTCGGGATTTTGGGCAGACACACACACACACACACACACACACACACAGTATGGTTTTCAAGCTGCCAGGTCTGGGGTTTGAATCACTCAGTCAGCCAAGTGGGATCCTGATGCCTTAACCACCATGCCACCCACTGGCCCATATCTGGCTTCTATATATATATATTTTTTTTTTGAGAGTTTATTTATTTGCTATAGGGCGCGTGCGTTCGCCAGACAGACAGAGACATAGAGACAGAAAGCGAGAAATCACCCCCCAGGGGGGATGGTCATGCCGCAATCCCTTCTCCTCCATTCTCCTCTTGGGATCTTGGGCACGCACGCACACTCGCATGGCGTGAGTTTTAAGCCACCGGGTCCGGGACGCAAACTGCGGTCGACTACGTGGGAGTCCAGCGACATAGCCATTATGCCAACTGCTGGTTCCCCATATCTGGCTTCTTGATGGTGACTTTTCAGGAGAAACCCCACAGGGAAGTGAGCTCAGCTGTCAGTAACTAGCAGCTTCCTGTATTTCCATTATCCGGAGTCTTAATGGGGGAAATTCTTAATCTCGGCTATGCATAGGAATGTTTTGAGGAATTAAAAAGAAAAAAAAAGACACCTAGGCCTCACCCATAATGTGTAATTGGTTTGGAATGTGGCATGACAGTGGCTTAAAAAGTTCCCTATGAGATTCAATATACAGCCAAGGGCAAGCCCCACTGCTAAGAGGCTTCACTCTGTGCTCACCAGAGAATCTCATAATAATGCTGTTATTCTGGGGTGACAAGAACTGTGGTCCAAACATTAAGCTAGATAAAATTAAGCCAAAGGACAAAGGTTCTTAACCTTCGTGCCATGTGAACAGTCTTCAAAAAGTTCATGGAAAATACATATTATTTAAAAAATAATTTCAAGTATTTTTGTACCATAATAACCTTGTACTTGTTTTCTTCCATATTTTCTATAGGGCTTATGTGCTTACTAGAGAGACACAGAGAGTGAGAGAAAGGGACAGTGAGAAATCACCTCCATGCCACAATCCCTACTCCTCCATTCTCCTCTTGGGATTTTGGGCATATATGCACATGCACCAGGCAAGATTTTCAAGTCACTGGGTTCAGAACTCAAACCACAAAGTCAGCCATGTGGGATTCAGCAGGCTTAACTTCCACACCCCCTGCTGGCCTATAAACTTGTACTTTAATTGCATTTTTCTATGAACTTTTTGAAGTACCTTCATGTATTTAGCATCTGGTATAGCTGTAAATTGGTTGTAGAGTTGGGGTGGGGGAAAGAGGTCATTTTTAGTTTATTTAGAAATTACAGGAAGAAAATAAAGCAAAACTATTAACATTATAAAAAAGATCTCTGTAAAAATTTGCATGTGAGAAATGATTCAACTTAATTCCAACATTATAAGGGCATCTGGTGTCTCTCTGAAGACAAACTTTAGTTGACCTTTGCAAATTGACTGTAATGTGGGAGGAAGGAGAGATAGTAGCTTCTTTTCTACTTGTTTGTTTTATTCTTTAGCTCAGCTCATCCCTTGCTGAAGTGGGTATCTGGGTTCCCTTGCTCTCTGGCTTGATTCTCTTCTCTAGCAGGAAGTCATCTAGAATTTGCTCTCAGCATACTTTTCCATCTATCTTTTTATAGTTTCCTCTGTTTGGTTAACACTGAACTTATTTAACTTACCTATTACCTGTGCTAATACTCTCTTTATTTATTTATTTCATTTTATTTTGCTAAAGGGTGCATGTACTCACCAAAGAGAGACAGAGAGAGAGAGAAAGTGAGAAAGCACCCCCTGGGCGTGGGGATGGCCACACCACAATCCGTTCTCCTCCACTCTCCTCTTGGAAGTTTGGGCATGCATGTACATGCACTTGGTGTATTTTTCAAGCCACCAGGTCTAATACTTAAACCACACAGTCGGCCATGTGGGATCCAGCCTCTTTAACCATCACACTACTAGCTGGCCCACTGGCTAATATTCTCAAGGAGAAAAGGTAGAAGAGGAAGCTATCACCAGGCAGTTAGTTCTTTCATGCCAGGTAACATACATATTTCCATTTACGGTCGCATTCTGGAGCCAAAGCTCCCTAAACCAGGAAGAGATTCTATTACAATGACTTTATATGAATTAGGAAAAATGGGTTGCCTGGACTAACCCACAGGAGGACTTAGAGGACTACAGGATTATCTTTAGATGGTTCCACCATATTCTAGGGAGAGCTTATGATATTTAGCCTATGGACTTATGGAGTAACATTGCCATCATCACTATCACTACTATTACTAAATTTTATGTGCCAACCATTCCTAAATGCTGCGTGTGTATTAATTCATCTAATATCTGACTACTTGAATGTGAGCTCCTATATAGTTAGCACTAGTCCTAGAACCTGGCACATGAGTGGTGCCCAGTAAGTGTTTATTAAATGAGTGGATGAAAATATTTTTTAAGAATTATTTATTTAATATAATTTATTATTATTATTATTATTTGTTATAGGGCATGTGTGCTCACCAGAGAGATACAGAGGGAGAGAGAGAAGAAAAGTAAGAAAGCAAGTTACCAGATCCAGGACTTGAACCACGGCTGGCCATGTGGGAGTCCAACATCTTAACCATCATGCCACTTGCTGGCCTCCTGGATGAAAGTTTAATCAGTCTAAACAATGAAAGCTGGGGCAAGCAGGATGAAGCTGGGGGAAAAGGAGAACTAGTTCTGACTCCTCCTTCTTAAAGTCTAGCCTGGCCTTCTGACTGTGGTGACTGAGAAGAACACAGAAAGATCCTAACTTGAGAATCTCCTTGGCAGGGCCAGCAGGTGGCATGGTGGTTAAGGTACTGGATTCCCACATGGCTGACCACAGATGACGTCTCAGGCTAGTGGTATGAAAATAACAGCAAATAAATAGGTAAATATTTTTTTTTTTTTTTAAAGAATCTCCTTGGACCAGGCTTATAGTCTGGTAGGTAAGAGAAGTGGATCCCACATGGCCCACTGAAGTTTGAATCCAGGCCCTGGTGACTGGAAAAATATTTTGAGTTCCTGTGTATGTGTGCTCCAAATATCAATAGGATAGAGAAATGGGGGACATGTGGAGTGACTATGTCCCATTGGGGATATTTTCTCTTATCTCTTTCTCTAGAAAGTACACATGCCCCTGGCAACTGAAAAACAAAACAAAAAACCCTCCCTAACCTCAAACATTTCTATCCAGGGGCTGGGCTACTCTTTTTCTGAGCCAAATTTTATTCTCCCTAAAAAGTGTATTTGGAACCCAAATACACTAGGAACCAGCATTAATTGCTTTTCTGAAACATCATTTTGTCAGCTTCATTTAGTTGTGGTAATTTAGGAAGCAACCCCAACAGTTGACAGGTCACCCACAGCTGAGATTCCTGCTCACCTCCAATGCCACTGGAAGGGTTTGCCAAACCACGATAGGTTTGGATATGTGCTCTACTGGGATTAACTTGGAACCAGTAGTGCTTTGTTGGGTCTGAGATTTCTAGAATTCTGAAAGGGTAAAGGCCCAGCCCTACTTAATCTACAAAATAAAGGTGCAGTAACTTATAATTTAAGAATTAGTAGGCACTGCAAGGTCACTTAGACCACACGGGATGGATGAGGAAATTACAGCTCCAACAGGTTCAATGATAAGGTCAGCTGGTCGGTCACTGGGAAGCCATGTCTAGAATCTGTATTATTTGTGTGGCACCAAACTCTGAACTGGGGTCTCTGGATTTATGTTTGTGTGGATATGTTTCAGTGATTTTTCTTTTCTTATTGAAGCTCTTTTTCCCTAGTCAGAGACTTCCTGACCCTCCTTCACACTTGCTTCAAGGTCACTACTCAGACCAAAGTATTTATCAAAAAACTAGGCACTTATAAAGAGGAATCATTGCCAGTTCCTGCATTCCCTTTGCCCCAGTGAACAGCTCAGCAAACCAAGGAAAGGATAAAGTGGTCTCTGGAATCGGAGATTTCTAGGTTTGATGCCAACAGGAAAACAGAAGAATTCTGTCTGACTTCTTCAGCAGGCTGGGGCTGAGCTGCTGCTGCTGCCACCTCCTGGGAGAACAGACCTCTGCTTCATACCTGAAGTTAGTCTCCACGTTCACCTGTGACTTAGGCAAAGACCCATGGGGCTGGACGGAACTTCCTCTGGCCTAGAAGACAAAAGGGATATTCCCTTATTCAACAAATACAGCATGGGTATGCTTTGCTTTTCATTTTTTCCTTCTGGCAGTATTATGCTTAAAGAAATGATTTTGAACAGTAACAAAGTGGAATGAGTTAAGACAGGAATCATGAGTGAATAGAGAAAAGATTTAGGCAGCACCACCAAGGAATATATCCGAGATTCCTTTTCTTGGCCTTTAGATGTGAGCAATGCATGCATTTGAGAATTGTGTGCTAGAGAGGTATATATGAATTTAGTGCCTTTTTTTTTTTTTTCTATAGGGCATGTGTACTCACTGGAGAGACAGAGAGATAGAGAGAGGGAAAGTGAAAAGGCACTCCAGGTGTGATGGCCATGCCTCAATCCCCTCTTGCCTATTCTCCTCTAGGGATTTTGGGCACTCTTGCACATGTGCCTGGTGCGCTTTCTAAGCCAGTGGTCCAGGACTCCCACTGTGCAGTCAGTCATGTGGGATCCAGCTGCCTTAACCACCACCCCATGCTGGCCAAGTTTAGAAAATCTTAACCTTCAAGAGTCTCAATTTACTTTTAGGGGATTCCTTGTGAGGATTTAAAGAGAATACAGGTATGAATTCCTGAAATGCAAGAAATATTCCCTGGGAGTTACATTGGGGCAATTTTACTTTTTGTATCTCTACAGTGATTTTCTTCATTGACTGACCCTAAAATGGATCAAAAGCCCCATGTCTTTAATTCTGTTTAGTCTTCTGGTTTACAGACGTTCCCTAAGCAAAGTCCTCTTATTTATTTATTTTTTTAAAATATAAGTTAATGAAAAGAAACTCAGGAGAAACTAAGATTCAATTCAGGAAATATTTCTTTAGTGCATAGTATGAGCTAATCATAGAGGATTTAAGGAAGAATATCATAGGTATGGATCTCAAAAATTTCCTGTTAAGTACATTAGGAAAAAAGTGATTGAGAAATAGAGACCTGGGTTCTAGATTTAGATATGCAAACAGCCTATTTACGTACATGATCTTTTTTGGGGAGAGGTATTTTTTGCTATAGGGCGCATGTGCTCGCCAGAAAGACAGAGAGACAGAAAGTGAGAAATAACCCCCCAGGTGGGATGGCCACATGCAGTCCCTTCTCCATTCTCCTCTCGGGATCTTGGGCATGCACACACACACACCTGGCGTGAGTTTAATTAAGCCACCGGGTCCGGGACTCGAACCACAGTTGACTACATGGGAGTTCAGCAACACAGCCATTATGCTAACTGCTGGTCCCTTGTGTACATGATCTTAGGCATGACAGTTAACATACTTAGGTATTAGTTTCTTTATTTGTTACATAATATTGTAAAGGGAAATTTTTTTCATTTACAGCAGAGCTTGCCTAGGGCAAAGCACATTGGTTATTGAGCTTCAACTGTTCTATCCAGCTTAAAGAAATTTTGAATTTTGAGTGATCCTGCTAAGCTAAAGCAAAATGCTTATGAGACCTTCCTAAAGATTGTATTCTCCCTGACCAATGACATATGGATCTTCTTTTTAACAATCATGTATGGAGCGATGAACTTATCCTGGCCTATTTCGAGTTTTTAATCCTTTGGTATGGTTTGAATATTTGTGTCCTCTCCAAAATTTATGCTGAAACTTAATCTGTAAAGCAACGGATTTAGGATGTGCAGAGTTTAGGAGGTGAGGTATTCTAACATATATGCCTGCATTTATGTTAGCATAAAAATGTTTTAAATTATTTTGCCATTGATAAAATTTGTGCTCTGCCCTCATGAATGGAATTAATTGCCTTACAAAAGAGCTGGAGGGAACTAGTAAGGCCCCCTTCTTGCCCTTCCATGCCTTGTGCCATGTGAAGACACAGGAAGATACAGCAACAAGGTACCATTTTGGAAGCAGAGAAATTGAGTTTTCATCAGACATGGAACCTGCTGGCACCTTGATCTTGGACTTCTAGCCACCAGAACTGTATGAAATAAATATCTGTTTTTTTGTTTTGTTTTTCAGGTTTTTGCCACAGGGCACATGTACTCACCAGGGAGAGAAACAGAGAGAAGGAAAGTGAGAAATCACCCCTCAAGGGGAAAAGTCACGGTACAATTCCTTCTTGGGATTCTGGGCATGCACGCACACAAGCCTGTGTGATTTTCAAGCTGTTGGTCTGGGGCTTGAACCACAGCTGGCCATGTGGGAGTCTAGTGCCTTAACCATCATGCCACCAGCTGGACCCTAAATTTCTGTTTTTTAATAAATTACCCAGTCTCAGGCATTTTGTCTAGCAGCATGAACAGACTAAGACATCTTAATTAGCATAACATGAAAAAACAATAAAATTAAAAACAACAATTAACAGTGAAAAAGACATGCTTTTACCCTCAGCCAACTGGTATGTTTCTTAGCCTGAAAAATGAAGAAACTCAGCTATGTTTGTTTTGTGTTTTTACTCTGGTGGCTTTATTATTATTACTTGATAGTATTTTACATCTGAATAGTACTTTACCATTTACAAAGTGTCCTCCCATGTATCAACTCATTTGAGAAAAAATGTGATGCAAACAAATAGGATAGGCTTTTTCTTTTTTTAAATTTTATATATGCTCAAACTTCCTTTTTAGAAAAGTTTATTTAGGGGCCAGCAGATGATGAAGTGGTTATGTCGCTGGACTCCCACCTGCAATTGAGTCCTGGATCTGGTGGCTTGAAACTCATCCCAGGTACATGTATGTGCATGCCCAAGATCCTGGTACAAAAATGGAGGAGAAGGGATTGCTGTGTGGCCATCTCCCCTGGGAGGTGATTTCTCACTTTCCCTCTCACTGTCTATGTTTCACTCTCTCTTCAGGGAGCCAGACACCCTAAGGCAAAAACCTCTTAAAAAAAAAAAAAAAACTTTATTTATTTACTTCTTGGATGAGAGAGTGAGGGAGAGAAAGAGAAGCACCCTCTACAGAGCCTTCACAATGGGATTCACTCTGTAGCCTCAGCCAGCTAGGATCACTGGCAGTATGCACACCCAACATGTACAGGGAGACCACAGAATATGAATCTGGGGCCCGCCCAAATGGCCTCAGCATTGCGGAGTGATGTATTATCACTGCACAGCCATGACTGGCCCAGGATGGGCTTTTGAACCAAAGAGATATAGCTCGATCACTGACTGGCTATACAAAGGGACGTTGAAAAGTTTGTGGAAAAATGAAACTAAAGTATAAGTTTATTGTGGTATAAGAATTGTTTGATATCCATGCAGAGTTTTCCCATAATGTGCATTTTCCATAAATCTTTTTTTTTTTTTTTTTGGAGAGGTTTTTGCGATAGGGCGCGTGTGCTCGCCAGACAGACAGAGAGAGACATAGAGACAGAAAGCGAGAAATAACCCCCCAGGGGGGATGGTCACGCTGCAATCCCTTCTCCTCCATTCTCCTCTCGGGATCTTGGGCACGCACACACACGCGCCCGGCATGAGTTTTAAGCCACCGGGTCAGGGACGTGAACCGTGGTCGACTATGTGGGAGTCCAGCGACATAGCCATTATACTAACTGCTGGTTCCCTCCATAAACCTTTTGAAGACCCCTCATATCTCCTTGGATATGTCATTATATCAGTCAGGGTCTCAGTCTCTTCCTAGAATTCTTTTTATCCACTTTTGCATGACTGAATCTTTCTTCCTATATAGGTATTAGCTCAGCTATTACCTTTTTAGAGAAGCTTTCCTTCACCATCCAAAATAAAGATCATCTGCTCAAACAAACAAAAGAAGAGCACAATGAAAAATCATCCTGATTTAGTCTCTTCTTGGTACTCAGCACAGACTAAATTACCAAGTTAACTTACTATATTTATTATAAGTTGCCCCACCAGAACATAAACTCTGTGAAATAGGGCAATTATATGGCTTGTCTTTTTACCCTGTCTTCCTAGCATCTAGGACAGGGCCTGTCACATTGTAGATTCTCAATAAATTTTTCTTAAAAGGGAGATATAGTGGAGAGGGACAAACCAAACGTGATCAGTTATTCTCTCTGGGAAGTATTTAATATAAGAAGCGTACTTGAAAGGGTCTAGAAAGTAAAAAATGATTGCCCCTAGGTAATAAGATGGTGGGGTCACTGGAGCTGTTATGCTACCACAGCTGCTGCTGACCCCTGAAAATGGTGCTCAGTTGTTCAGTTCTCCATGAGGCCATCAATATATCCTGATCTTGAAATGTTAGGAAACTGGAAAGACCATATGGCTGCTGACAGTTTCCAAGCCTTTCCTGCATATCCTTACAATAAACCCCATTAGCAGGCTAGCAAGCAGCATGGAAGTTAAGCTGGATCTCACATGGCTGACCATGCAGTTCAAATTCTCAACCTGGTGGCTTGAAAATCACACCTGTCACATGTGCATGTGTGCCCAAAATTCCAAGAGGAGAATGGAAGAGGAGAAACTGTGGCATGGTCACCCCCTTGGGGAGTGATTTCTCACTTTCTTTCTGTCTCTCACTGTGTATCATGCTCTGGTGAGCACACATGCCCTATAAAAAACTAAAACAAACAAACTATATCACATAATGTCATGTACCATAGGCAGAGGAAAATAAAGGTGTACCTTGGAGATCTGAGGGTCTGAAACCTGTAGATTTTGTAACTTTATGAATGGTATTTTACCATTCCTAAAATTTATGCTGCAGAAAAGCCTTACTTTCCTGAGTCTTCACATTCTGTATGGCTACTATATATGGTTTGCATGTTAGAAGTTTTGCTATATTTTTTTCCCTGCTGTGCAAAAGTCATTTTTGGCATAGTTCATCCATTTTTCAATAAATATTTAAAAAGCTTTTTAACTGCCAGAGGTCATGTGCACTTACTAGAGAGAGAGAAAAAAAAGAGACAGAAAGAGAGAGAGAGAGAGAGGGAGAAAGCACCACCAATGGGGTGTGGTCATTGTAATTTCCTCATCTCCATTTCTCCATCTTGTTGGAATTTGGGACATGCATGCACATATGCCCAGTGTATTTTCCTCTTCTCCTTCTTTTAAACATTTATTTATCTATTTATTTGTTGTGACTTTCAAGCTGCTGGGTTCAGGACTCGAACTCCCAAATGGGGAATCCAGTGTCCCAACCACCACACCACCTGCTGGCCCCTGCCTGATGTGTTTTCTAAGCTGCCCAGGCCCCAAGATTTGAACTACAGTCAGCTATGTGGGATCCAGCGTGCACTCACTCTCTCTCTCTCTTTTAATATATATATATTTTGCTACAGGGCATGTGTGCTTGCCAGACAGAAACAGTGAGAAGGAAAGTGAGAAATTCCCCTCCTAGAAGAATGGCCACATTCTCTTCTTCATTCTCCTCCTGGGACTTTGGGCACACATGCACATGTGCCAGTGTGAGTTTCAAGCCACCGGGTCTGGGACTTCAACCACAGTTGGCCATGTGGGAATCCATCATTTTTTAACCACCACACCACCTGCTGACCCCAGATCCAGCTCTCTTAACCACTGGGCTAAGAGGCTGGCCCACTCAATAAATATCTATTGAGCATCTACTATGTGCTAATTGCACTAATAGGACTGATGATTAAACTGTGAACAAGATATTCATGACTACTACCTTCATGGGAGTTATCATTTAGGGAGGGAGAAGGAAAAAAAAAAGAGGAAATTAAAATACTTGGAGATATTTGCTAAGATAAGGAGGAGAATTCAAGGTGGTAGGAAAAATGTTGAAAATGTTCCTTAGCCCCAAAACATGTGATAAAATATTTTCCAGGACAAAATAGTCTAAAGAATGGCAGGACTTAGACAAGTTAAGTATGGGGAAGAATATTCCAGGGCTTATTTAGACCAAGTCCTGGAGGCCAGAGAGAATACAGAACCCAAAGTAGGCAATGCAGTGTGCTAGTTTAGTGTGGTTGCTATAAAGAGTGTACAAATGAGAACGCGCACAGGTGGGCACAGGTGGCGTGGTGGTTAAAAAATGCTGAATTTCCATATGGCTGACCATGGTTTGAGTCTCAGACCTGGCAGCTTGCTTTCTCACATTCTCTCTGGTCAAATTAAAACAAATAATAATAAATAAAGTAAAATAAAAACAATTCTTTTAAAAAAGAACATGAGAACACACACATGAGAATCATTAACTATGTCTAGAAAAGAACAAGGACTTTACTTATGTCAATGTCAGAGATGAAATTACCAAATTTGGGTCCCAGACTAACTCAAGTCAGTTGCCATCTTAATCTCTCTTTAAAAGTATCTTTTTTCCCCAAGGATAATTGCTGATCACCTCTAGGGCTAACCTTCTCTGGCCCTCTCCCACTGTCTCTGGTTACAGCATTCCCTCAAGGAACATATACTCTTTAAATATGTTGGAACACACAAAGCACATGTAATGTTAAAAGTTTACATGCTATGGTCTTCCCATTTGGCATTTCTGACTTCATATCCTAGTAGAGGCCACTATTAAAACTTACCCCTATGTAAACAGGAAGTCAGGAAAGGACTGGAGAGAGTTTGAGCAGGTAAACGACAATGAAAAGGTAATACAATTATGGAGTGTTTTGACTCACTTGATCATTCACTGAGAAACTCTTCAAGTGCTTCCATCGCCAGGTGGAGATGCTGCTGGCTATGCTTTCAGAATAACCTCTTAGACAAGGAAGGATGGTACTTTGCTAATTGCAGTGGCTGTGCCAAGGCATAAATGTGCATGAGCCTAGGCCCAGCTGTGGCAGGTAGGGCAACTGGATCCCTACAGCACAGTATTGTCCCAGTTGCAGCTTGAGAAATACACTGGTCCCGTGTGCATGTGTGCCCAAAATCAGGAAAGAAGACTGGAGGAGAAGGGCTCGCAGCATGGCCATCCTCCCTGGGAAGTGCACACATCCTATAGCAAAAAAATAAAAATTAAAAAAAACATTATTTTATTTAACTTTATTTTAATTTGACTGGAGAAGGACAGAGTGAGAGAGAAAGGGGGAAAGTGAGAAAATAAACCATGAGGTCTAGGAGACCTGAACTGCGGTAGGCCATGTGGGAGTACAACGCCCTTAACCACTATGCCACCTGCTGGCCCCTATAGCAGAATTTTTAAAACATTCATGAGCCTGACAATTGGGAGTGTAATCTCCAGCTGCTCAATAGCTAGACCAACCGTCCCTTTTGTGATCCGTGGTAAAAAGCTGGTACGATGCCCACATGGCTTTCAGAACAGGAGGGCTGGGATTCCCTCTATGAGGAGGGAATACTTTTTTTTCCTCTCAAACGTCTGTCCTTCTCTGAACTCTTGGGCCAAATTCCTGTCAGAGTTGAAAGTGGGCAGATGTACCAAGTGGAAACAGGATGACAAAGCTCCCCAGTGCCACTAGGATTTTTCTGGTCTGTAGGCGCATGTCATTCCTGGGCAAACCCACGCCACAGACGAGGGGGCGAGGCTCACCAGAAGTGTTTACAGTAAAGGGCATCGCAGACCGAAAACAGCGCGCCCGGGACACGCGAGCATTTCCTTTTCCTGTCTCCGTCTGACTCGGGCGCGGGGACCAGACGTTTCAAACCAGGGCAACCCCAGAAAGCAAGGACATTAGCTGTTGCATTCCAGTTTCTTTCAGGGCTGCCACCTCAAGAGATTCATAAACTGCCTAATAAAGTGGTTTTCAAAGTCGTCAAGGCGTCCCTTTTCCAAGCTGGTCTTCATATTTTTCCTTCCTGCTCTTTAACTACAACAACTACAACTTTTTTCTTTTCATAATACTCTTGGCTTTTTTGCCCCCAGCTCTGCTCGTAAGAAAAAGTCCTTGGCGTCACAGCCCTCGCAGCCCCACGGAAGAGCCCGGCGAGAGCTCACTCTCTAGACCCTTCTGTCGGACCTGCAGCCGCAGCGTGGGAAATCCCGGCACAGGATCCGTGCGCTCCTCCGCCTAGCGCGGCTGGGACAACGCTGCGGGCTGCGTTCCCTTTAAGAACAGGCCACGCCCCCTTCCCTCCTCTCGGAGCGACCGGCAGTCGGTGGCGGCCGCTACGGTGCTGACAAGATGGCGGCTTGCGGGGCTGTCGCTGCGGCGCCCGAGTGCCGGCTTCTGCCCTACGCGCTACACAAGTGGAGCTCTTTTTCCTCCACTTACCTTCCCGAGTAAGTGCCGGGCCCTGAGTTCTGCTGCTTTACTCTCTGGCGTAAGCACGGCTGGGCCAGGGGTACCATGGAGGGCAGCTGAGCGGAGAGGCCCAGGCGGGGCCTGGTGAGGGGGACGCGCGGCCTCTGGAGTCTCAGTCCGGCGGCCCAGAGCGTCGCCCGCCCCCGCCCAGGAAGGGTTAGGGTCGGAGAGCGAGCCCGGGAAGGGGCGAGGTGTGTGTGGCGGGTGAAGGGTTGCACAGGAGAACCCTGCTCTGCTGGCTCGGCGTTCGGGGGTTGAGGTTAAGGATGCCTAGGGGGGCGGGGGGCCGGGGGGCGGTGGGGCCCGGATCTCTAGCTTTGCGGGGCGGCCCCCGACCTCTGCTCCGGCGTCTCTGGTGGTCCGAGTTACCCGCGTCGGGCACGGTTCTGTGTGGTGCTGCCGGGACAGCGAAGCTGCGAGGACGAGTGTCTGCTCCTGAGGGGCGTTATTAAAAGTGATTAGCTCTAGAGCGCGGTAAGAAGGCTGGAAAGTTGTGGAATCCATCTGAATCCTGGCCAGTGGGGAAGTTGTAGGATGGGCAGAGCCTATCTTTTCAGGCTGGGAGTTCTGAAGTGGGAAGGAGGGACAGACAGAAACATGTCATTGTACACGGGGGCGGGGGGGGGGGGTGGGCGCGCG
>NW_006160129.1:2549351-2557115 GCF_000334495.1 Tupaia belangeri chinensis
AATGTGATGGCGTATGAGTTAATTTTGATGCAAAATTTTTGAAAATCTGTGCATAGTTTTTCTTTTCCATAATGTGCCTTTTCATGAACTTTTTGAAGACCCTTGGGATTAAAGCTTGTTATAACTATGGGTTTGCATAGACACAGACCAGTTTTTCATCCCAGAGACTCAAATAGACAGTAAGTCTGACCTTAATGAATTTGACTTCCAACACTGGCATGGTTAGGATATCTGATACAAGTTTTTAAAAAGACTTCTATTGCATTGCTGCCATATGTTTTTAGAAAATTTCTTCTGAAATTGCTGCAAGAACTTCCATGTAGTATTTTGTTTATCTTTAGTTTATCTCTGGGAAAAGGAGCAAATGACTTATTTTTCTTTTCAAATATTTTGTTTATTTATGACAGAGGATTTTTTTTTTTGACAGTGTCTCATATTTCTGCCCTGGCCTGTTTAAGTTGTTAAATATCTCATCTTGGCCTCCCATGTGGCCTCAGCCTCAGAGCAGCAGCGTCTTATCTGTGGGTGCTACTGCAGCTGAGCCCCTAGCTCCAGTTTTACACGCAGACAGAGAAACTATCTTAGTAAGAGTTTAAGATCTCTGTAGACATGGAAGGAAAGTGCTAGTTGTCTCCCTGGCCCAGAGATATAATATATGAACAAAGCAAATTAATAAATAATTTTTTTATATTACTAAATGATGTGACTAGATCTGTGAAGTGTACTTAAAGTTTTCCATGTGTATTTCAAAAGTTCTTTACATTTTTTCAAATTTTATTTCTAAAGTCAAATTAGTCAAGACTCTCAAAATGGAGCTGTAATTAGAAGCTGTCTCTCTTGATTCCCAGCCCATCAACCCTGCTCACCAGGTCAAGGGTTGGCAGTCAGGAATTTAGCAGGATCTGGTTCAATGGAGGGTGCCAAGTGACCTGTGGTCTGATCTGCTTGGCCTATTGATGGCTGCTGCATGACCATGCTCCTGTTTGATGCTGGAACCCAGTTTTTAACTAGAGGGTAAGACAGGTAAACATCCCAACCATCAGCAGGAGTTGAAATCTAGCCCTAGGAACCTGACCTCTGATTTTGTGAGATAACATGTTCTTGAATCTGAAGATATTCAGCATTTTTCTATGCTAGGTTAATATTGCATTGCAGATATTTGAGAATTGGGTGACTTTGATCCAAAACCTGTAGAGACATTTTCTGGTCTTAAGTTAGGCTATTTCTGGGCTGTCATTTCTTAAACTTCTGATGTGGGTGTGAGACTTGGATTTTCCGGCACCATTTGATTATCTGTTGTATAGATATGTTAATGAAGAGTACTTTTGAGGCAGGAAATGACTTTGGGATGACAGCTTGATTCTGCTTTGTGTTTTGTTATCTTTGGGCCCTGATTTGAAGTGGGTAGAAACTAAGTTTGGAGTTAGAAGGCAAGTGTTTGAAATTAGAGAAATCCATTGCTATAATTTTCTGAAGTACATTCATAAAATACTATCTGACACATAGATCTTTCATTTTTATTTACTGTATCTTATTTAATCCTTATGACAGTCTAGTGACTGGTGCAGTGTAGTATTTTATTTTTAGGCATTCTACTATTAGAGGGTAATCTGAACTTTTTTCTTCTAAAGAGTATAGATGAGTATTATGGATCTTGAGTTTGAGCATTTTGTATCTGCTGGTGTAGGCCATGTCTAAATTGTAAAACTCATGTTTCCTAACTTTTATTAGCAAGTGCGGATGTTATATAACTTTGTATGATAGAAAACATCAAAAAGGTACTGACCTTTCTTTGCCCTGTAATCTATTCTTCACTGGCAGTGGATGTCAAATTTAAGGTACTTCCTAAATATAATAGATCTTATTTTAGGCATTTGATGAAATTGTCCACAAAGTAGCAAATATTTATTGATGGAGATCTAGACACTTTGAAGTGGCAATAATAAAACAATTACAAGGACCAGCAGTTGGCATAATGGCTATGTCGCTAGACTCCCATGTAGTCGACCACTGATTAAGTTCGGACCTGGTGGCTTGGACTCATACCTGGTGTGTGCACGCATTTGTGCTCAGGATCCCGAGAGGAGAATGGAGGAGAAGGAATTGGGGCATGGCCATCTCGCTCTCTGTCTCTCTGTCTTTCTGGCGAGCACACGAGCCCTATAGCAGAAACTGCTCAAAAACAAACAAACAAACAAAAAAATAAGAAAAAGGTAAACACAAGTTTCCTTCCATATGCTAGGCTTTCTTATGAACACTTTAAATGTATTAATTCATTTCATCTTTATTTCATTTTTTAAAATTTTGCCAGAGGACATGTGTGCTGGGAGGGGTAGAGGGGAGAAAATGAGAAAGCACCCCCCACCCCCATAGGGCATGGTCATTACTGTAGCTCCTTCTCCATCTTTTCTCCTTTTGGAATTTTAGGCATGCATTCAATAGGTGTTTTTCAAACACCCAGGGTATTTTTCAAACCACCAGGTCCAGAACTTGAACCATGGGGTCTATCATGTGGGATCTAGCTACCTTAACCATCAGTCCACGGCCTGGCTCATAAATCGTTTAATCTTTACAGTAGTCCTTTATGAAATTTCCTTTTACCAGAGGAAACAAATTTGGAGAGGTTAAACATTGCCTGAGATCATACAGATAGATGGAATTAAGATTTGAACCAAGGTAGTCTGGCTTAAGTGGCTAAATCCATGATCTTAACTATAGTGCTTAACTATTATGTTTCTTCACAAACTTATAGACCAAGTTTTTTTTTTTTAGAATTATTTTATTTATTCATTCATTTATTTT
Source organism: Tupaia belangeri chinensis (assembly GCF_000334495.1). Taxonomy (NCBI): domain Eukaryota; kingdom Metazoa; phylum Chordata; class Mammalia; order Scandentia; family Tupaiidae; genus Tupaia; species Tupaia belangeri. The sequence goes on from NW_006160129.1 coordinate 2,552,154, forward strand.
TTAATTTGATCAAAGAGACTCATACACAAAGAGAGAGGGAGAGGGAGAGGGAGAGGGAAAGTGAGAAAGCAAGCTACCAGGTCCAGGACTTGAACCGTGATTAGCCACGTGGGAGTGTTCAACACCTTAACCACCACACCACCCCCCTCTGGTCCCAAGAAATCAAGATATTTGAGAGTTTTTGTATTTGAACCAGTTATATTTTAGTTATGTAAAGAAGTGATTTTTTTTTTAAAGAAAAATTACAATCACTTTTTTTTAAGGACTTAGAATACTTTTTATCTTCTCCCAAAGACAGCAAAAAAACCCTTTTTTTTCCCCTTTTAATTCTTCCAGATTTATTAGAACCTTCAAAATGTTAAAACAGATCTAGTTTTAGCTATCATATTTTTTCTTTGAAACTAATGGAATGGCCTTTTATTTTTCCATGTGCTTAAGGATTTGCCTTTGTTTCATAATTTTATTTTCTGAAATTGTACCTAATTTGATTTTTTTTTTTGAGAGAGATTTTTGCTATAGGGTGCATGGTTCACCAAAAAGAAAGAGAGATAGAAAGTGAGAAATCACCCCCCCGGGGGGATGGCCACACCACAATCCCTTCTTCATTCTTCTCTAGGGATCTTGAGCATGCATGCACGTGCGCCCGGTGTAAGTTTAAGCCACCAGGTCCGGGCCTTGAACCACTGTCGACTACATAGGAGTCTAGTGAGATAGTCATTACACCAACTGCTGGTCCTAGAAATTGTACCTAATTTGGGAATTAAGAGAAATACGTTTATTTAAGTGATAATTCATAGACTTGCATGCTTTGTTACATTGAAAGTGTTTTGGAAACTTCTAATCCCTATACTTGTTGCTAATAATGATACTAGCTACAATTTATTGAGCACCAATTATTTGTAAGATACTTTCTGTTTATAGTTTTATTTAATCCTTAACACAACTTTTAAGATAGGTTTTATATCTGCTTTACACATGAGGAAAATGAGGTCCACAATGGTTAAGTAACTTGCATAAGATCATACTGTTTTCAAAAGGCTTGCAAGTTCTCTCACTTTAAAACTGTATTGTACTGCGGGAACCAGCAGTTAGCGTAATGGCTATGTCGCTGGCCTCCCACGTAGTCAACCGCGGTTCGCGTCCCGGACCCAGTGGCTTAAAACTCACACTGGGCGTGTGTGGGTGGGTGTGTGTGTGTGTGTCTCCAAGATCCCGAGAGGAAAGTGGAGGAGAAGGGATTGCGGTGGGACCATCCCCCCTGCGGGGTGATTTCTCACTTTCTGTCTCTATGTCTCTCTTTGTCTGTCTGGCGAGTGCACGTGCCCTATAGCAAAAATCTCTCAAAAAAAAACAAAAAAAAAACTAAATTGTACTGTGACTCTCTCAACAGCCACCATTTATTGAATGCCTTTGATTCTCAGGTGCTATAGTGAACACATAGCAGGTGTTCTTTGAAAGAATCTTCACTAAAACTCTGAAAGATAAATAATACCATTCTTTTTTTCGGGGGGTAGGGGGGATTTCACTATAGGGCTCGTGTGTTCGCCAGAGAAACAGAGAGATAGAAAGTGAGAAATAACCCCCCAGGGGGCATGGCCACACCGCAATCCCTTCATTCTGTTTTATAGTTAGGGAAAGTGATAAGTTAAACTGTCCAGATCCAAGAGTTGAAAGTGTACAAGTTAGGATTCTGATTTGAGCCTTCTGACTGCTATTAACAAAAGCTGCCTTAGTATTTTACAGGACTATAATATGTACCTAACTGGGAATACAGACAAAAAAAGTACCCTAAGGCCAGCCAGTGTTGTGGTTCTTAAGGCAGCTGGATCCCACATGGTAGACTTTGTGGACCTGACAGTTTGAAAAACAGGCTTGGCCCTTGTGCATGCGTGCCCAAAATCCCTAGAGGAGAATGAAGGAAAAAGGATAGTGGTGTGGTTGTCCCCTCTGGGGTGTGGTTTCTCACAATTCCCTCTATCAAATTTTTTAAAAAAGTACTCTAGAGGTGGTGGTTTAGGTGCTGGACTTCCACATGGGAGGAGTTTGAGTCCTGGACCTGGTGGCTTCAAATATCACGAAGTGTGTATGCATGTATGCCCGAGATCCCAGGAGGAGAATAGAGGAGAAGGGGTTTTGGTGTGGCCATCCTTACCCTCCATGGGGTGATTTCTAACTTTTTCTCTCACTGTCTCTTTGGTGAGAGCACACGCCCTGTGGCAAAAATCTTAAAAAAAAAAAAAAAAAAAAAAAAAAAGGAAGAAGTAGTAGTAGTAGTACTCTCAGATTGGAAAAATGAGAGAGAGAAAGATATTTAAGTTCTTTTTTTTTTTTTGGAGAGGTTTTTTTCAATAGGGCGCTTGCGCTCGCCAGACAGACAGAGAGACACAGAGACAGAAAGCAAGAAATCACTCCCCAGGGAGAATGGCCATGCCGCAATCCCTTCTCCTCCATTCTCCTCTCGGGATCTTGGGACGCATGCACGCACATGCACCCAGCGTGAGTTTTAAGTCACCGGGTCAGGACGCGAACCGCGGTCGACTACATGGGAGTCCAGCGACAGAACCATTACGCCAACTGTTGGTCCCAGATATTTAAGGTCTTAATGTATTAATATGAGAACTTTTGAGGTTCTAAGAGGGAGTATCAGTCTGCTACAGGTTATTTCCCCTATCTGGAAGCAGAAATGTTCAATATTTAGTTCTTTTGGAATAAACTGTTATATCTTGTAAGCCTATGAGTTTCTCCTATTTATATTACCATAATAATACAGGACTTGAGCCTTCAATTTTTTTGGTCTCTTGCTCAGTGTTTTTCATCATTTTGTAGTTTGATATGTAAACTCATTTTTAATAACTGATGGGGAAATTTGTGGAACATAAATAGCACTATTAGCAGTTGTTTTAAATGCTTATTGACTAAGAATTTAAATGAGATTTTGTTTTTGGTTTTGTTGATGATTTGCAAATCTCTTTTGAGAAATACTTGTTCAGAAGTTCCAGAAATTGAGTTTAATCTTTGTTATAAGTACATAGTCCTCAATATAATATACCATATTTTAGTCCTATAATATTATTTTTATATTACCTTTTTATTAGAGCTTTTATGGGAGCTTTATATGTCTGTGAAGATGTATGTTTAAAAAAGGAAGATGCTTGAGTTTAGTGTTAACTTTTCGGTTTGTAAATGTTTTTGGTATTTTTTTTTTTTTGGAAAGAGACTTTTGCTATAGGGTGCATGCACTAGCTGGAAAGAGACATAGAGACAGAAAGTTGGGAAGCACCCACTAGGGGGTATGGCCACACCACAATCCTTCTGTCTCCTCTTTGGAATTTTGGGCATGCACTCACATGCACCTTGCAAGTTTTAAGCCACTGGGTCCGAGACTCGAATTGCAGTTGACTACATATGAGTCCAGTGATGTAATTGTTATGCCATCTGCTGGTCCCTGTTCTTAGTATTTAATACTTTAAAAATATCCTTATGTTCCTCGGGCTGGCAGGTGGCATGGTGGTTAAGGATGCTGGACTCCCACATGGCTGAATCCTGGACCTGGTGGCTTTCTTTCTCACTTTCCCTCTGTCTCTCTCACTATGTCCCTCCCTGTTCAAATAAAAATAAATAAATAAATAAAGTTAAATAAAATAATTTAAAAAAATCTTTACACTCCTTTAGTGGGACTAACAGTTAAAGTCAATATCACCTCGTATTTGTTATTAAGGAAGTTTTCTTTGTATAAATAAAAATGCTAAATTATTTTAAGTGATCTGAGTATATCCCTTTTTCCCTCTTTTCATCATCCCTTTTCTTCGCTTTCAATTTAAGCAGTTCTTTCAAGAGAGCCATAAAACCCGTAAACTAAGATGTCACTTTGTCAGGAAATTCTGATTTCTTTTTCCCCAATAAATCTGAAGATACTAGACTCTCATATGCCTGACTGGGGTTCTAGTCATGGACCTGACAGCTTGCTTTCTTACTTTCCCTCTCTCCCTGGCCCTCTCTGGTGAATTAAAAATAATAGTAAGCAAAATTAAATAAATAATTCTAAAAAACAAAATAAATCTGGCACCCATTCTCCTGCCTCTATAGTTAAATGCTTTCATAACAATATATATCTGTTTGATATATCACTTTTTTTTTTACTGTTTGTAATTATGCATTTATGTGCATGAGTACTTGATTAATAGCTAATTCCACAACTAGACCACAGACTCTATAGGTAGTATGAAATTATCCCTCCCCCTCAGACATTGTAGTCCAAGAATAATATTTATGTATTATAACATTAAATGAGTAAATAAATGAATTAATTAGCCATTTTGTTTACTTTTCTCTTTTAAAAGCAATTTTGGTTTGGATTAGAGGGAATCATGTACTGGCTGTGTTCAAAATACCAAGTAATGATTAAGTTTTGAATTTGTACTGTAAATTTTCATGATTTTCTTATTTTTCAACAAAATTTGAGAATATCTTTAAAGTGGATATCTTTGGGTAGGGATATTACATTTGGAAGGAGTAGGAAAAATAGGGAGCTTCCTATTTAAATCTTGGAGTTTTAAAAGGTATTTACTGTAAGTTATTTATTGTTATAAGTTGTACTTGTTTTAGAATTATTTTATTTAACTGTATTTTATTTATTTATTCATTTGTTTATTTCAATTTGACCAGAGAGGGACAGAGAGAGAGAGAAAAAAAAATGAGAAAGCAAGCCACCAGGTCCACAACTCAAATAAATCTCAGTCGACCATGTGGGAATCCAGCGCCTTTAACCCCTATGCCATCTGCTGGCCCCAAGTTGTACTTCTAAGGAGACCTTGAGAAATTTAAAAAGCAGTCTATTTCAGAATTTGGTTTGCCTAATAGCTTTTAATAATTTTAGAATATATTAGCAATGATTTGGTTAGTTTTAGAATAGGGATTGTTGAACATAAATGTTTGTAGCTTTTTTTTTTTTTTTTTTTTTTT
>NW_006160129.1:2557133-2602496 GCF_000334495.1 Tupaia belangeri chinensis
ATAGGGCACATGCGCTTGCCAGAGAGAGAGAAAGAGAGAGAGAGAGAGAGAGAGAGAGAGAGAGAGAGGTCACCCCACAGGGGGGATGGCCGCATCACAATCCCTTCTCCTCCATTCTCCTCTTGGGATCTTGGGCACGTGCGTGTGCACATGTGCCCAGCATGAATTTTAAGCTGTTAGGTCCAGGACTGGAACTGTGATCTACTATGTAGGAGTCCAGCGACCTAACCATTATAGGCCCTCTGCTGGTCCCTGTAGTTATTTTGTTTTTCTTTTTAAAGAATGATTTACTGGGGCTGGCAGGTGGCATGGTGGTTAAGGATGCTGGACTTCCACATGGCCGACCATGGTTTGAGTCTCAGACCTGGTGACTTTTTCCCTTTCTGGTCAAATATAAATAAATAAACAAACAAATGTTAAATAAAATAATTTTTAAAAAAAATAATTATGTATTTTAATTTATTTGTTAATTTATTTTAATTTGGCCAGAGGGGGGGGCGAGAGAGAGAGAGAGCGAGCAAGCGAGAAAAAGTGTGAAAGCAAGCTGCAAGCCACCAGGTCTGGGACTTAAACTGTAGTTAGCCATGCGGGAGTGTCTAGCGCCTTAACCACCATGCTACCTGCTGGTCCCCTCCTGTAGATTTTTTTTTTTTTTTAACAGAACATATTTAGGTGTAATTTACATGCCTTGCAATTCAAGTATTTAAAGTATACAATTCAGTCATATTTAGTATGTTCACAGATAGGTGTGACTATCATCATAGTCAATTTTAGAACATTTTCATGAACTCAAAAAGAAAAAATATTCCCTTTAGCCATTATCCACTTAGTCTTTTGTCCCTAGGCAATCACCAGCTTTCTGTATCTTGGCTTGCCTGTTCCAGATACTTCATATAAATGAAATCATATAGCATGTGGTGTCTTTCATGATTGACTTCTTTGACTTAGGATACTGTTTTCAAAGTTCACACACACTGTAGCATGTATCAGTACTATATCCTTCTTGTTGCTAACAATATTCTGTCCTATGGATATACCACCTTTTGTTTATCCATTCATTAGTTGCTAGACATTTTGAGTTGTACCTGTTTTTTGGCTCTCAGGAATGATGCTGCTGTAAACATTTCGATACAAGTTTTTATGTGGACATTTGTTTTCATTTCTCTTGAGTATATGCCTAGCAGAATTTCTGAGTCATGGTAAGTCTGTGTTTAATTATTTGAGGAACTACTGTGCCAGATTTTCTGTTAGCTGATTTTTTTGTCTTTGTTATTGCAGTCGCGTCAAGAAACTATTTAATTCATACAAATTGAAGCCCAGTAAGGAAAATGACCATATGGGAGTAGATTACAAATTACTTGACTTCATGACGTCTTCTGCTCTGAGAATTTTCTGTGACAGTTTAGCCTTTTATCTCTTTATTATCTGTAAAATTTAAAAAACTTTTTTAAGAGATATAATATTAGAGATGCTAAGTGTAGATACCAAAGATTGTAAGGGAGGGGAGTGGGTAGTAGAGAGTGGGTGGTGGAGGGTGGGTGTGAGGTACAAAGGGAAGAAACACTTAACAGACCAAAAAAAAAAAAAAAAGCAAGTTCTTTCGAAAAAAATTTGTACACATCATGAGATTTTTAAAAGAATTAATTGATTGATTAGTGTTTGGCAGAGAGAGTGAGAGAGAGAGTGAGAAAGCAAGCTGCTGAGTCTAGGACTCAAATCACAGTTGGCCATGTGGGAGTACAGTGCCTTACCCACCATGCCACCTGTTGGCCCCCATGAAAAGGTTTTTGTTTGTTTGTTTGTTTGTTTGTTTTGCTGTAGGGTGTGTGCTTCACCAGAAAGACAGAGACAGACAGAAAACGAGAAATCACCCCCCAGGGAGGATGGCCACGCCGCCTTTCCTCCTCCATTCTCCTCTCTTGACCTTGGCATACGCGTACATGTGCCCACTGTGAGTTTAAGCCACCGGGTCCAGGATTTAAACCGCGGTCGACTACATGGGAATCCAGCAACATAGTCATTACGCCAACTGCCATTAATTTTTTTTAATTGCCAGAGGACATATATGCTTGCCATAGAGGGAGACAAAGATATATGATATATATAGACAGAGTGAAGAGTGAGAAAGCAAGCCACCAGGTCTGGGACTTGAACCGTGGTCAGCCATGTGGGAGTCCAGTGCCCTTAACTACCATGCCACCTGCTGGCCCCCTCAGTTGACTTTTGAATGTTAATCTTATGCCTTGTAATTTTGCTATAATTTCTTATTAGTTCCAGGAGTTTGCTGATTCTTTAGAATTTTCTGTGTAGATGTATCTGTGAAAATAGTGTTATTTCTTTTTTCTCAATCTGTATACCTTTTTTTTCCTTCTTTTCTTGACTTTTTGCATTAGCTAAGACTTCCACTATGATGTTGAATTAGGAGTGCTTTATTCCTAGTCTTAGAGAGAAAGCATCTAGTTTCTTGTCAGTAAATATGGAATTAGTTGTAGGTATGTTGTAGATGTCCTGTCTTTATCAATTTAAGGAAAGTCTTTTTCATTCTTGGTTAGCTTGATATTTTTCATCATGGATGTGTCTTGGATTTTATGAAATGCTTTTTTCTGCATCTGTTGATAGACTCTTAAGTCTGTTGATACATATTACATTAATTGATTTTGGAATGTAGAACTAGCCTTGCATATCTGGAACAAATACATTCGTTTATGGCATGTAAAGTTTTTTTATACATTATTGAATTTGATTTGCTAGTATTTTGTTAAGAGGATTTTTTTTTTTTTTTTGGAGAAATTTTTGATATTGGGCATATGTGCTTGCCAGAGGGCCAGAAAGTGAGAAATCACTCCTTGAAGTAGGGAGGGTGGCCAAACCACAATCCTTTTTCCTCCATTCTCCTCTCAGGACTTTGGCCTTGCATTAATATGCACCTGGCGAAAGTTTCAAGCTGCTGGATCTGGGACTTGAACTGCAGTCGCCATTGGGAGTCCAGTGCCTTAACCACTACGCCACCTGCTGGCTTTGTTGAAAGGATTTTTGTATCTAGATTCATAAGAGACAGTCAGTTGGAGTTTTTCTTTTTTGTAATGTCTTTTTTAAAAAAAAAAGAGAGAGAGAGAGGGATTTCTACTGTAGGGTGCATGCGCTTGCCAGAGGGAAGGGAAGGGAAGAAAAACAGAGAGAGAGAGAAAGTGAGAAATCCACTCCCCTCCTGGGGAAGGGGGGATAGCTATGCCACAATCCCTTCTCCTCTGTTCTCTTGGGATTTTAGGCACAAGTGCATGTGCACCCAGTGTGATTTTCTTTTTTCTTTTTTATTGGAGAGGTTTTTGTTATAGGGCGTGTGTGCTTGCCAGAAAGAGAGAAACAGAGACAGAAAGCGAGAAACCACACCCCCCCCCCCCCCCCCAGGGATTAAGGCCACACCTTAATCCCTTTTCCTCCATGGATCTTGGACATGAACGCACACACGCCCAGTGTGAGTTTAATGTGAGTTTAAGCCACTGGGACTTGAACCGCAGTCAACTACATGGGAGTCCAGTGGCATAGCCTTTACACCAACTGCTGGTTCCACCCAGTGTGATTTTCAAACCACTGTGTCAGGAACTCTAACTTCAGTTGGCCATGAGGGAGTGGAGTCCAAGGCCTTAGTCACTATGCCTCCTGCTGGTTCCTGTAATGTCTTTATTGATTTTGGAATTAGAATGATAATGGCTTCATAGAAAAAGGAAGTGTTTCCTCTGTTATTTTCTGGAAGACATTCTAGAGAATAGGTATTATTATTATTTTCTTAAATATTTGGTAGAATTCTGGGGACCAGCAGTTAGCATAATGGCTATGGCACTGGACTTCCACATAGTCGACCGCGGTTCAAGTCCTGGACCCAGTGGCTTAAACTCAGGCCAGGCGCATGTGCGTGCGTGCCCAAGATCCCGAGAGGAGAATGGAGAAGGGATTGCGGTGTGGCCATCCCCCCCAGGGGGTGATTTCTCGCTTTCTGTCTGTCTGTCTCTGTCTGGTGAGCACACATGCCATACAGCAAAAACCTCTCCAAAAAAAAAAAAAGAAAAGAAAAAAAATATTTGGTAGAATTCACTAGCAAAACCTTTTGGACTTAGTACTGTCATTTTTTTTTTAAGATTACTAATTATTGATAACGTTTTACTAATAGTTCAGATCCCTTTCTTCTTGGGTTTTGGTATTTTGTGTCTTTCAAATAATCCATTTCAGTCCATTAATTCATTTCATTTCCTTTATCAATATTGCGGGAATTTTTTAAACAATATTCAATTTATTATTTTTTAACACCCAACTGATCAGTAGTGATGACCCTTTTTTCATTCCTAATATTAGAAATTCATGGCTTTTTTTTTTTTTCTAGAGGGTCCATGTGCTCACCTGAGAGAGACAGATTTAAAGAGAAGGGTAGAGGAGAATGCGTCTGCTGTGGGGAATGGTCACAGCGGGGAATAGTCACAGTGCCATTTATTCTCCTGCCTCTCCCTCCTTTTCAGGATTTTGGGCATGAATGCAGACACACCAGTCATGTTTCTCAAGCCACTGGGTCCAAGACTTGAATTGTGTGGTTGGAAGTGGCAGGTCTAACTGCTTTATCCACTAGGCCACAGAGATGGCCCTGCTGGTTTTTTTTTTTTTTTTTTTTTTGTTAGGCTAGTTAGAGGTTTGTCAGTTTGTTTGTTTGATTGTTTTATTTCTTTCCAAGTAGCTAGCTTTTGGTTTAATTGCTTTTCTTTGTTCATTTCCTGTTTTTAATTTCATCGATCATTGCTCTTAATTTTTATTTATTTTCCTTTTATTGCCAGAGGGTGCATGTGCTCACCAGGAAGAGAGAGAGAAAGCACCACCAGTCAGGTGTGATTGCGTTACAGTCTTTCTTGCTCATTTCTTCTTCCCTTCAAGATCTTGGGCATACATACACATGTACCCAGTGTGATTTTCATACCACTGGGACTGGGATTTGAACTGCTGTTGGCCATGTGGGATCTGACTCCCTATGTACTGTGCTTAACCACTCCCATAGAACTGGCTCTCTTTTCCCTTAAAAAAATGTTGAGAGACAGAGAGAAGAGGATAAAGGACCCCTGAGTAGGGGTGATCCTACTGCAATCTCTTCTATTCTGTTTCTCTATCCTATTGGGTTTTGCATGCACACACATGAACCTGGTGTGTTTTTCAAGCTACCAGGACTGGAATTTGAACTGTGGCCAACCCTGTGGGATCTGGCTCCCTTGACCACTAGGCCATAAAGCTGGCCAACTCTTTTCTTTGAGATTTTTTTTTGCCATAAAGTGCATGCACTTGCCAGAGTGTGAGAGAAAGTAAGAAATCATACCTCCCCACCCCGAAGGAGGATGGCCATGATGCAATCCCTTCTCCATTCTCCTCTCGGGATTTTGGGCATGCACACACATATACCTGGTGTGTTTTTTAGGCTGTCAGGTTCGAGACTGTGAAGTTGGCCATGTGGGAATCCAGCACCTTAACCACCATGCCACCTGCTAGCCCTCCTCTTTTCTTTTTTTAAGTTTATTTCCTTCATAAGTAAGAGGGACAGAGAGACAGCACCTGTAACAGGGTCTCAATGCCACAATCCATCCCCAGCCATCCCCAGATCCCAGGCATATGCATGCTCACTAAAGTTTCTGTAAATGAACTTGGAATCTTCTCATATGGATCAATCTCGCAGAGACAGTAGCATTTTACTACTGTACTACCATTGAGCCCCTGACTTTGAATCTTTTTGATTTTCTGATATGCATTACATGCTGCCAAGTTTCCATCTAAGTATTTCTTTCTTCATGGCTTACACATTTTGTAAGTTTTCTTTCATTTTTACTTTGCCCAGAATATTTTAAAATTTAGCATAAGACTTGCTTGACTGATAGGTTATTTATAAGTATGCTGTTTACTCCACATATTTTGGGATTTTCCAGCTATCTTTCTGTGAATGATTTCCAGCTTAATTCCATTGAGGTATGAGAGCATACTTTATTTAATTTTCTATTCTTTTACATTGCTAACATGTGTTTTATGATCTAACTTGGTGAATGTTCTTGTGTGAGCTTGAGGAGAAATGTTTCTACTGTTGGATGAGGTTTTTTGTAAGTGTCAATTAAATTCAGTTGATTGATGTTGCTGTTCAGTTCAATAGTATTGTGAATTTCTACCTGCTGGATCTGTCAGTTACTGAGAGAGGGATGTTGATACCACCAATTATAATAGTGCTTCTTGCAATTCTATTTTTCCTTTAAGTATTTTGACAATTTGTTTGGTGCAGACACACTGAAGATTGCTATGTCTTCTTGGAGAATTGACTTTTTTTTTTTTTTTAAGATTTATTATGTAATACCCCTATTTATCCTTGATGATTTTCCTTTTTTTAAAATCTGCTTTGCTTAATATTAGTATAGTTACTTCAGCTTCCTGTTGAAAGCATGATCTATTTTTCTCCATTTCTTTATATTCATCTATCCATGTCTTTATATTTATGGTGAATTTCTTTTAGACAACATACTTGGGTTTTGTTTTTTTACATCTACTCTGACAAGTCTGTCTTTTAATTGGTTACTTTATGTTAAAGGGGACATGAATACCTCAGTTCTTGTCTCCTTGGAAGAAAGAATTCAGCCGAGAGACAGTCATGCTATGAAACAACAAAGCTTTATAGCAAGGTAAAACCAAAGTACAAAGCAGGGAAATACAGAAGTGAAAGTACATTCTGAGAGGTAGGAGTGGGCTGGCTCCAAGAGTGGATATCAGCCTCTAGGTTTCTGCATTGTGTGCTTTTTCTTTCTTTGCTCCTCCCCTTTCTCTTCAGTACATGCTCAGTTGGGCCTTGTTATATAATAATTTACCAGGAGTCATTGCAAATGATGTGTTAATGAGCTAAAGGTTACTTGAGGTCAGCCAAACTCAGTATTGAGCATGCTCCAAGTTCTATAAGGTCTGTTCAAATTATGTAAGCTCCCTGTTTACAATACTGAGCATGCTCCAAGTTATGTAAGCTTGTCTGTGCTGTCCCCTATCTTGAGTAGTAGGATGTTCCCAACCACAGAATTACAAAAGGGCATTGGGGTGTTTCCTGTGGTACCAGGAGACCTCTGGATCTTCTCCTTACTCATGTCTGACTACTTACTGCCTGTCATAACATTTAGACCATTCACATATAAATGGTTGGTTGAAATCGACCATATTTGTACTTACTCTGTTTTTTTTATTTGTTTTGGTATAGGATGCATTTGCTTATCTGAGACAGAGAGAGAGGGAAAGTGAGAAATCACCCTCTAAAGAGATATAGGCATGCCACAAACCCTTCTCTTCCATTCTCCTCTTGGGATTTTGGGTACACACACACACACACACACACACACAGTGCCCAGCTTCTTTTTCTTTTTCTTTTTTTTTTTTTTTAAGAATTCTTTATTGTATTTATTTATTTTAATTTGACTGAGAGGGAGAGAGAGAGAGGGGAAGGTAAGAGAAAGCAAGCTGCCAGATCTGGGACTCGAACCATGGTCAGCCATGTGGGAGTCCTATGCCCTTAACCACCATGCCACCTGCTAACCCGCCAGCACCCTTTCTTTTTTCTTTTTTATTTTTTTAGAGAGATTTTCACTGTAGGGCGCGTGCGCTCACCAGACAGACAGAGAGAGACATAGAGACAGAAAGCGAAAAATCACCCCCCGGGGGGATGGTCACACCACAATCCCTTCTCCCCCATTCTCCTCTTGGGATCTTGGGCACGCACGCACAGGTGCCCAGCATGAGTTTTAAGCAGCCGGGTCCAGGACGCGAACCGCAGTTGACTACATGGGAGTCCAGCGACATAGCCATTACGCTAACTGCTGATCCCTCCCAACTTATTTTTCAAGCTACAAGGTCTGAGACTCAAACTGTGTAGTTGGTTGTACTAGAGTTTAATAATAAACAGTTGGGAACCAGCAGTTAGTGTAATGGCTATGTCGCTGGACTTCCACGTACTTGACTGCGGTTCGCATCCCGAACCTGGTGGCTTAGAACTCATGCCGGGCACGTGTGTGTGCCCAAGATCCCGAGAGGAAAATGGAGGAAAAGGGATTGTGGCGTGATCATCCCCCCTGGGGGATGATTTCTCGCTTTCTGTCTCTCTGTCTCTCTCTGTCTGTCTGGCGAGCACACGCGCCCTATAGCAAAAACCTCTCCAAGAAAAAAAGAATAAACAGTTAAGTTAAACTTTAACACAGAGTACTACTTCATGGTAGTGTCTGGTTCCTTTTATCAGAGTATTTGCTATTTCTCTCTGTCTTGGTCTGTTTATACTAAGGTAGAATGCTACAGGTTAGGTAATTTATAATGAACACAAATTTATTGACTTATAGTTGTGGAGGCTGTTAAGATCTAAGATTGAGGGGCCAGCATCTGGTGAGAGCCTTCATGATACATCCCATGGTAGAAAGGCAGAGAGGGCAAAGAGTAACTTGTCCATTTACAAGGAACCCACTCTTGTGACAATGAACCTACTTTCATGGTAACAGCATCAATAGCCTAATCACTCCTTAAAGGCCCCACCTCTTAATAGTGTTACAGTGACAGTTAAATTTCAACATGAACTTAAGAGGGAACTTTCAAAACATAGCATCCCTCTTATCTCTTGTAACTTTGCTTTTACTCATTTCACTTCTCAATATGCTATAATCACTCTATATTGTTGGTATTGTTGCTTTGAACATACTAGATCAGTTAAGAATAAGAAAATGCAGGTTTTTATTTTCTTTTTTAATATATTTTTTGAATTATTTAATTTTATTTATTCATTCATTTATTTTAATTTGACCAGATACACACACAGAGAGAGAGAGAGAGAGAGAGAGAGAGAAGGAAAGTGAGAAAGCAAGCCACTGGATCCAGTACTCAAACTGCCGTCAGCCATGTGGGAGTGTCTAGTGCCTTATCAACCACGCCACCTGCTGGTCCCCATGGTTTTTATTTTCTCTTAATTGAATGCTTCTCCAGCCACTTTTTTTTTTTTTAATGTAGATTAATGCCTCTGAATATATCATTTTTCTTCTCTAAAAAACTTTTTTTTACATTTCTGCAAGGCAAGTCTATTGGTGACAAATTTCCTCAATTTTTGTTTTAGAAAATATTTCTTTTCCTTCACTTTAAAGATAATTTCACAGGATATAGTTTTAGGGTAATAGTTCTTTTTCTCAACACTTTCAATATTTCGTTCCACTCATTCATATACAAGTTTTTGATGAGAAATTCAATGTCATTCTTATCTTTATTCCCCTATAAAAAATATATTTTCCTCTGGCTTTTTTCAAGACTTTGGACTGCAGTTGGAATATAATATGCCTAGGCATAGTGCCCCCTAACCTCGCTGCAGTCCTCCTCTGTTACTTAATCCTTTTGGGATTTGAGACACCAGCTGTGTCTCTCAAACTACCAAGTCCAGGACTCAAACCGTGGAGTCAGCCATGTAGGATCTGACTCCCCAACCACTATACGATGGGGCCAACCCAACTGAGAACCTTTTCTGTCCTTCCCTTTTCTCCAACATTTTTTTTTTTTTCAATTTGTCAGAGGGTGCATGTGCTCATGAGAGAGACAGAGAGAAGGAGAGGGGGAAAGTATCCACTATTTGGATGGTCAGGCTAAAATCCATTTTCCACTTCTCCTTCCTATTGGGATCTTGGGCACAGGCACACATGTTCCTAGCTTAGTTTTTGAGCTGCTAGATCTAGGACTCAGACTACATGGTTGACCATATGGGATCTAGCTCCCTTAACCACCAGGCCACAGTGTGGCCCCAAACATCTAATTTTAAGTGATGATCTTTTCTTTCCTATTAATATTGATGAGATATTTACTAAGTATATTCTGGTTTGTACTTAGTCTCTCCGTTCTTCTCTCATATTTTGGTTACATCTCTTCTTTCCACATTATTGCAGCACATATTACTTTTAGGTTTTTGTCATAGGGTGTGTGTGCTTGCTAGAGAGAGGGAGTGAAAAATCACCCCCCAGGGGAGTTGGCCACACCGCAGTCCCTTCCCCTCCATTCTCTTCCTGGGATTTTAGACACACATGCACACGCACCTGGCGTGATTTTCAAGCCACCTGTGTTTGGGACTCTATCCACAGTTGGCCATTTGGGAGTCTAGTACCATAACCACCACGCCACTTGCTGGCCCCCACATTACATTTTCTTTTTTGTTTTTTTGAAGAGGTTTTTGTTATAGGGTGTGTGCACTCACCAGACAGACAGAGAGAGACAGAGAGACAGAAAGTGAGAAATTACCCCCCAGGTGGGATGGCCATGCCGCAATCCCTTCTCCATTCTCCTCTCGGGATCTTGGGCATGCACACACATGCGCCCAGCGTGAGTTTTAAGCCACCGGGTTCGGGACGCGAACCACGGTCGACTACATGGGAGTCCAGTGACATAGCTATTATGCTAACTGCTGCCACCCCCCACATTACATTTTTTATAAGGTGTCCTAATCTTTACAATTAGTTTTAGTTCCGTATCTATAAGTATTTTTAGTTGATAAGATCAGATTTTATGCTGAAGTTTTGAAGTCATTTATTATTACATATATTTTATTCTTTTGTAGATTTCTCAGAAAGGGCTCAAGGAATGTGTTGGTCAAATCTGTGCCTTTAAACTTGAAGCACAGTTTTTTTTACAGTGTACTCATTTTTACCTGGATCCTCAAAAAAGTTAAAAAAAAAATACAAAAAAAAAAAAATCAGAAAGCTCTTTAAAAAGTTGTTCAGGGGCCAGCAAGTGGCTTGGTGGTTAAGGCACTAGACTCCCACATGGCTGACCATGGTTCAAGTCCTGGACCTGGTGACTTGCTTTCTCATTTTCCTTCTCTCTCTCTGGTCAAATTAAAAAATAAAGTAATAAATAAAATTAAATAAATCTTGAGGCTGGCAGGTTGCATGGGAATTAGGGCACTGGACTCCCAAAACATGACTGACTGTGGTTCAAGTCCCAAACCTGGAGCTTGCTTTCTCATTCTCCCTTTCTTTTTCTCTCTCTGATCAAACTGAAGAATAACATTAAATAAATATTTAAAAAGTAAAAAAGAAAATGGCTAAAAAAAAGTTAAATGCATCTGTTTTTTATTTGGAGAGAGATTTTTGCCATAGGGTATGTGCACTCGATGGAGAGACAGAGACGGAAACCAAAAATCACCATCCTCCCACCCCCAGGAGGGATGGCCATGCTGCAACCCTTCTCCATTTTCAAGATCTTGGGGATGCATGCACATGGGCCTGGCGTGAGTTTTAAATTGCTGGTTCTGGGACTTGAACTGCAGTCGACTCTGTGGGAGTCCAGCAACATAACCATTATGCCATCTGCTGGTCCCTAAATAAATAATTCTTTAAAAAAAAAAAAAAAAAAAAAAAACAGACCAGTAGTTTGTACTAGGGATTTTCTGGGTTGAATTTCCCTAGTGTACCCTTTGTATCTTTTCAGTGTTTCCAATTATATTGGGTTGGAAATGTCTCATGTTTTTCAGTGCAAAAAATTGTGTCATGACTTTTCTGACAACCAATATGTTTTTGGACCAACTGCTTACTGCTACTCTCTTTTGTATTGTTTTCACTATTTTCATTCACTTTTTAACCTATTTTTCTTTTATTGGACTTTTTAATTTTTTTGGAGGAAGAGTCTTTGAGGGGAAGTTACTTCTAATTTAATCTTTTTTTTTTTTTTTACAAAAAAGAATTACTTATTTAATTTCATTTGTTATTATTATCTTTTAATTTGACCAGAGAGAGAGAAAGGGAAAGCGAGAAAACAAGTCGTCGGGTCCCATACTCGAACCACAGTTGGCCATGTGGGAGTCCAGCACCTTGACCACCATGCCATCTGCTGGCCCCCTAATTTAGTCTTTATTGAGAGAGAGAGAGAGAGAGAGAGAGAGAGAGAGACAGACAGACAGACAGACATACCCCCTCCCGCAACATGGCACTGTTGCTGTGATCCACTATGGGCCTTCACACAGCCCCATATCGTGGGCAGATGTGTACCCATTGTACTCAGGGAAGTCTCCAGCCTCGAATTTACAACCTTCTCACATGGGATTGCCTTGCAGAGCATTGCATTTTCTTGCTGTACTACCACTATCTGGCCTATAATTTAGTCCTTGTATCTGGGGGGAAATTTTTCCCTCATTCATGAGCCTTATCAGCTATTTTATGATCTGATCATACTGTTTCTGAGCTGTTGTAGATTTGACTTAATTGCTGCTTAATAAAGTATTAACTCTTAATTTCTTTTAGATCATTTTGAAATAATTAACAATTTTGTCTTACATGGGGACACAATTTTTTCAAGAGTTTCTATTTTCTGTTAGAATGTTGTTTGCCTACAACATCTTACTACAGGCCTTCATTTTATTTTTAAGTGTTTAAACAAGTTGGTTTTCTGGTAGTTTCAGAAGAAAAAACTTCTGCAGGAGGAAAGGATTGAACAGTGTAATTTTTTTTTTTTTTTTTGAAGAGGCTTTTGCTATAGGGCACGTGTCCTCGCCAGAGAGACAGAGAGAGACAGAAAGTGAGAAATCATACCCCCCCCAGGGGAGAAGGCCACGCCACAATCCCTTCTCCTCCATTCTCCTCTTGGGATCTTGGGCACACACACATTCGGCGTGAGTTTAAGCCACCGGATCCGGAATGTGAACCTTGGTTGACTGACTACATGGGAGTCCAGTGACATAGCCATTACGCCAACTGCTGGTCCCACCAGTGTAGTTTTTGAGTTTTGTATTTCTGTGTCTCTCTCATTTATGAAGTCTTTTAAAAAATTTGGCTTTTGGGTGCTGGCAGGTGGCATGGCAGTTAAGGCGCTGGACTCCCAACGTGGTTGACCACATTGTCAGTCCCAGACCTGGTGGGTTGCTTGTTTTCTCATTTTCTCTGTCTCTCTCACTGGTCAAATAAAAAAGATGGTGAATAAAGCTAAATAAATTAATTCTTTAAAAAATTTGAGCTTTTGAGATACACTACAGCTTTTTGCTGTTACATCTATGATTTGTAGATATTTCTCTTTATAAAGAGGCTCCTTTGCTATTGTGCTTTTTGATGTTTGTGTTACTTGGACCTCTGCCCATCTAAAATAGAAATCTAAGCTCTCCTGGGGTTCTCAGTCTTTTTGCTTTGCTTAGGTTTTTGTTTGTTTGTTTGTTTTTTATCTTTCCTGCACTTTCTTGCGTGGGTCTCTTGTCTTTCTGAAAGTAAGATAATATTGGTAGGTTAGTTCTGAAATCTTACAGTCTGTAATCAGCACTTTTTGAATGTTGTCTTGCTACCTTAGACATTTCCTACCTTCTTTGCATTTACTGTATCTTAGAGTCTGTGAAGAATATTATCTAATTTATCCAGTTCTCAAATTTTCTTGTTCAGATTATTTCCTATTGTCAGGATTTCAGTTTGTTTCCTTTGGGAAGAGTAGATTCTTTTCCCCTACATTTTTACATTAAGTGACTTCTAATTCATGTAACTAGCATTTTTCAATTTATTTTATTTTTTTTAGTTTTAGATCAAGAATAAAAGAACTTCCTATCTCAGTACTTTTAAAATTTATGGTACTTGTCGTAGTCTGTAATTAATTTGTTTATGATTTGACTTGTTTATGTTCTCCTTGGTTTTGACTGTTAATATATCATAAGTGATGACCATGTCTATCTTATATGCCACTGTATTCTCAGAGCCTAACACACCACCTAACATACAGTAGGATTTGATAAATATTTGTTGAATAAGTAACCCAGCTTATGCTAGAGTTTCATCCCTACTATGTTCCTGTCTTAAAGTTGGAAAGTATTTGGAATTGAATCTAAGTCGTCTATAGTGTGTACAAGTATTTGAGTAAGTGATCTAGGGAAAGCTATATTTTTTATACTTTAATACAGCTGTAGATATTCAAAATGGATTTGAATGAATCTTTATTTTACATTTTAAATTGTAGTTCTTTTATTATATACTTTTTGTGTTTCTTAAATGTTATGCTATATACATTTTTTAATGTATTAAAAAGTGGATTATAATCTCTTTGGCCACAGTACTGTGGAATTATTCCAGCAGAGTGCTCACACATAATGGAAGCTCTGTTGTAATCAATTGTGTATGATTACTGAGTGCTGTGTAGGAGGAGGATTATTGTGATACCTTGAATGAAGGATGTGAAAGCTTTTCATAGAATTGTATAAGGTTAGCATGCCCTCATGAGTGATGCTCTTAGAGTTGTGTATTTCAACTGCCTTGATTAGAGCTGGAAGAAGTTTGAGCCTAAGGAATTCTACCTTTCTATTTACACTGAAGATAAAGGATTTAAATTGCTGAGAGATTATGTGTTGGATTAGCCAGCCAATTAGTGGCCTAGCTCCAAGGTCTTGGATTCCTGGTTGAAGTTGAAGTTGATTTTTTTGTTTTTTCATTTTTTTGTCTGTTGCAGAGAGAGAGGGAGAGAGAGAAAAAAGAGAGAGAGAGAGAAATCACATCACTCCCCATGGGAGTGGCCATGCCACAATCTTTCCTCTCTTCCTCCATTCTCCTCTAGACATTTTGGGTATGAACGCACATACGCCAGCTTGTTTTCAAGATGCCGGGTCCAGGATTTGGACCGTGTAGTTGACTGTGTGGGATCTTTGCCACTTTGACCACCATGCCCCCTGCTGGCCCAGTTGATCTCTTCTAGATCTATTTTATTACATTATTCAACAAAAAGGCCCAAGCTTTTGGAGGGCGTTTTTAAACTACTAAAGGAAAAACATTCTAAGGTTGAATCCTTTTATACTCTTTTAAATAGTCATGTACTGCATAACGATGTCTTTTTGGTTAACAAAGAACTACATAGTATAAAATTGTAGTGGTGAAAAATTTTTATTGCCAAGTGACCTGGTAGCTGTCATAACCCTGTAGTGCAATGCATTACTCACATACTTGTGATGCTGCTATCAAAGAACCTGCTGTGCTGCCAGTATTATAAAAGTATAGCACATGTAACTATGTATAGTACATAATACTTGATCATGATAATAAAGGACTATGTTACCATTGGCAAATTGTCACAGCAGTGTTCATGCTATTGATTCCTCTGAGTGAGGAGAGACGTATCTGTGGATCTCATGGTCCTTCTCTTTGGGCCAAGCTTTTTTCAGGACTGGAGATTAACAGGAATATCTTCAAAGCTCCCACCTTTCTAAATCCCTATTAGGGCAGCCTCACACCTTTTCTGGTCTGTGTTTTATTTCTCATTTTTATTTCAAATTAGTATGAACTTTAAATTACAGGTAAGCAACAGGGCTCATATGCTACATGCTTTGCTGAAGCTACTCTTTTTTTCTTTTTAGTGCTATTTATTTGTTCATATCATTATCAAGTATTTATTAAGTGCCTTGTATGTAGCAACATTTAGGCACGTGAAGATGAATACCACCAAGTCTGTGTCTTCTCAACATTTTGCATAGCTTTCTTCTCAAAAGTACTTTGTTCATTTAGCATACCTCCTTTCTTGATTTTCATTTTATCCATCTTTGGTCCTCTACAATTTCTTTTCCTTGATCCTTTTCTTCTGAACCATCAAAGCTTAATCAATTCTCTTTTTTTAGAGAGATTTTTGCTATAGGGCACTTGTGCTCACCAGAGAGACAGACAGACAGAGAGTGAGAAATCACTCCCTAGGGGAATGGCCACATAGCCACACTACATTCTCCTCTCAGTATCTTGGGCATGCATGCACACACGCCAGGTGTGAGTTTTAAGTTGCTGGGTCCAGGACTTGAACCATGGTCCACTACGTGAGAGTCCAGTGATGTAACTATTATGCCATCTGCTGGTACCCGATTTCATCAGTTTTTACAGTTCTGTTTCCTAGCTCTGTTTCATTCCCTAAGTCAATTACTCAGTGTCATGGCTTTACATAGCAGTGATACACTGATGTCTTTAAAGATATACATATATGTATCTTTGTTCATACTTTAATTTCATTTTTCCGTGAACTTTCTTTTTAAATTCATGATAGAGCACTTGCGTAAGAGAGAGAGACAGAGAGACACCAACCTTCCATAGAGCTTAATCACACTGTGATCCCCTTTCTCCAGTCCTCTAACCTGCTGGGGTCCTAGGTACACAGTATGTTTTCAGGCCAGCCAGACTGCAGATACCAACAGCACTCAACATGTGGCTTCCACTTCCACAGTTTGGTATATTAATACCAGCAGTGTAACAGAGACTGCCTAAAAATAATGTATTTAATTCAGTCTTATTTCTCTTTAATTTCACCATCAGATGTTCAACTACCATATCTCCAGTGGGCTGTCTAATAGGTATCTCGAAATTCACAAGATCAAATATATGGTTACTGTTTGCCCCCTTTGACTTTGTATTTAGTGGTCTATCTGCTCATTTTTAGATTATGACATGACTAGCTTCCTCACGTTGTTTTAGATCTTTTTTGTCCCTTTTTTAAAAGTGCCATTATGCCTTACCATTGCCCTAATAGTACATAGGTGTTTATTAATTTTCCAGGTGCTGAGAGACATTAATCTTGTACTATTTTTAAAATCTATTTCTTTTCATATTTACTGTGATTTTCACCTTAATTTTGTTTTTGATTAATTACAGCTAGAAAGTTAAGTCATCATTGTGGCTTGAACTCTATTATTAGATATATATGATTCTATTATCATGTATTTTGGTCAGTGTTCCTTACTTTAGGTTTGTCTGATGTAGTTATTTAAATTGACATGATCTCTTGAGTATTTATTTTATATTTTAGGTTATAATCTAATCCTGTGTAACCCCTCTCTTGCTCCTTCCCATGAGCAAGAGAGACAGAGACCAAACTCTGACAAAGCCCTGACACAATTCATCTCCAGCCCTAGCTAGCCCAGGATCATGGCCGTGCTTGCCTGGCACATCCAGGGAAGCTACCAGAAGTGAGCCCTGAACCTTTCCATTTGGGCCAGCCCTGCAAAACATCACATTATGACTGTACCATTGTCTAACCCCCACATATTTTATTTTGTTGTTTAAATTTCCCAGCTTTAGCTAGTCATTCTTCCATTCTTTCATGCTGGCTCCTCTGTGTCTTTGTGACATCTCTCGCTCTCTTTCTCCCCCTCTCTTTCTTAAACACTTCTTTTGGGCACAGGATACTCCAAGCTTATCTTCTGTATTCTCCTCTAGCCCTAGCATCAGCTATTTCTCTAAGAATTCTTGTTTTCTTTTATTGGTGAATGGTATATAGAAACCAGGATCTGGGTGCTGGCTATGCTCATGACTACTGATGTACCACTGCTTCTAGTCCCTCCTAGTGGACAGAGTTGGAAAATGCTATTTGTGTGTGTGTGTGTACGTGTGCGCACACACATACATAGAAGTAATTACTTCTGTATCTATTTATCTATGTCTATATTTAGCTAAGCACGATTTCCCACTAATGTCCCTGTTTATAGAGATTCATTTTGATATCACTTGCTTATCTGTAACTTCTGGTCCATAAGTGAAAAGCCGGGTTCATATATCTACCATCCATTTACTTATTTGTTCAATCCCACTATACATATAAAGTTTCAGAAATAAACTCATATCCCTGTAAAAAGGAACTTTGCCAAACACAGTGTTTATATATAGCTTCATTTGTCTCTAGCCTTAGAATTTCCAGCAAAAACGACGTCCTCTAAAGTTACATCAGTTTTCTTTTTTCATGCGTAGCTCTACTTTTTTTTGGAGGGGAGGGGTTTTTGCTATAGGGTGCATGTGCTCCCCGGAAAGAGAGAGAGATAAAAAGCGAGAAATCACCCCCTGGGGGGGATGGCCACGGCCCAATTCCTTCTCCATTCTCCTCTCAGGATCTTGGGCATGCACGCACATGTGCCCTGCATGAGTTTAAGCCACCAGGTCCGGGACTCAAACTGCGGTCGACTACATGGGAGTTCAGCGACATAGCCATTATGCTAACTACTGGTCCCCATAGCTCTACTTTTGATAGTATGCTTGAAGTTCTTGATTCAAAGATTGTGTGTGTATATATATATGTACACACATGTGCACATATACATGTATACATGTGTATATACATATATGATGTATACTGTGACATGTGTTGTATACATGTGGTATGTATGTGTACACCCATTATAATATTTGCAACTTATATAATGTGATAATGTGTTATGTATTATGCATATTATATAATTGGTATTTTATTTATATTTTGGTATTTTATTTCTTCTTACCATAAATTCTTAAATATATCTAAAGTTAATTTTTATCATGTGAAGTATAGCTTTTTTTTCTTTAAACAAAAGTTGCCTTTTGAAAACTCTTGCTTGCTTTTATTCTTCGATAGGCCACCTTTATCATATTTTAAAAATGTATATGTTTCAGAGGCCTTTTGTGGTTCTTATTCTAGTTCACATTGTATTTTTATTCAAGTTCCAAACATTATATAACTTTATGATAATTTAAGTATCTTGTAACTTGTTTCTTTTTTTTTCTTATTTCTTTATTCTTTTAATTCATTGTAATAACTGCCTTTTCTTTATTTCAGGAACATTTTAGTGGATAAACCAAATGACCAATCTTCAAGATGGTCTTCAGAAAGCAACTATCCTCCCCAGGTGAGATTACGTGTAGCTCTTAGTGCTGTTTAGAAGTCAAAATGTATATATACAAGTGTATATATACAAGTATTTAGTTGATACTGGTTTTCTAAAAGTAATTAATGATTACTCAGTCTTTGTGATTGTGAGGTAAATTTTTTATTTTTTATTTAAATTTTGGGAGACTTTTTATTTCACAGGCAAATATAGTACAAAATTGAACAAAACATAGACTTCTATCTACTAGAACATTGAAGTCTAATTTTTTTTCTAGGTTACTAATAATGGAAAACTAAGTTTCTTTGATACCTCATGAGCAAAATGTTAACTAAGAAAAATGTTAGAATACAGTTGCTGTTCTCATTTGAGCAGAGGTTGTGACCTCTGTTCCATTTACTCAAGTTATTCTCTAAGTGTTTAAGAAAATATTAGTAAATAGGACCTTTATATGGTAACTCAATGACTGCTTGTTGAGAAAAATAAACTTAATATAATTTGTTATTTTACTAGAATGATATACTGAGATGGCATCAGGATTGAGAGCTAGGTTTTCTGAATTTAAAAATAATCACTTTCAGTTTTATACTTTCAGAATTAATGTTTATTATGTGCTAGGCATACTTAGTATGTTTGTATCTTTGAGGAAATGAATGCTTTGATAAGTTAAGTGGATGGGTAAATTAAACTTACTTGTTTTATTCTAGTGTAATTCATGGAATCCTAGTCTCTGTACTTACTTTTGTATTATATTTTCTTTTTTTGTTTGTGCACCTATTTGGATCGCTGGGCATTTACATGTTTTATTGCAAAATATATGTCTAAAAATATTCATAATTTTTATATACAATATAGAAAAAAACTCATTTAGTATTTTTAGAAATGGAAAGTGACCACAATCTTTTGAGGCTTCCTGTGAGCCCAAACATAACTGCGGTTCCATGTGGCCGGTCTCAAAGGATAATAGTCTTGCTAGAAGAAAATATTGAAAGCAATTCCAGGTTTTTTTTTAAGGAATTACTTGTTTAATTTCATTTGTTAGTAGCAGTAGTAGTAGAAGTAATGTTTTTAATTTGATAAGAAAGAGACAGACAGAGAAAGGGAAAAATGAGAAAGCAAGCCACCGGGTCCGGGACTCAAAATATAGTTGGCATATGGGAGTCCAGCTCCCCAACTACCATGCCACTTGCCAGCCCCAAGCAATTCCAGTTTAGTTTTATGAGAAACTACTGTGTTAGATGGATTGGGTATAGTTTTAATGTGTAGATATATAGAAGGAATCTTGTACTCTAGTGGTTGTGAGTTACAGTACTTTTTTTTTTTTTGGAGAGGTTTTCGCTATAGGGTGCGTTCACTCGCCAGAAAGACAGAAAGAGACAGAGAGATAGAAAGCAAGAAATCACCCCCCAGGGGGGATGGCCACGCCGCAGTCCCTTCTCCTCCATTCTTCTTTTGGGATCTTGGGCACGCATGCACATGTGCCCGGCGTGAGTTTAAGCCACCGGGTCCGGGACTTGAACTGCGGTTGACTACATGGGAGTCCAGTGACATAGCCATTACGCTAACTGCTGGTTCCTATAGTACTTATTTCTAACTCTTGCTTTGAAAATTACTAGTAGGGCTAGATTAAAAAAATATACACATAAAGTTTATGGAAGCTGGACTCTTAAAGTGATTCATTCTCAGGAAAATGATGAAACAGAAGAAATTTCCTGTTCTCAAGGACTTTAGGGGAGAGTTGCATTGGCACTGAGTAAAGAAGGGAAAATCAGAAAGAAAACCCATCCCTGTGTGGTTACAGTTGTGTATTGGTCTTTGCTCACATTTGGTACTCAAATTCTCAATACCTGGCTAGTCTCAAAACCTCATGGTAGATTTTAGTGTGGCTGAATAGTGTGTTCTTAAGATTCATAACAGTGGGACCAACAGATAACATAGTGGTTATGTCACTGAACTCCCACATGGCTGACCATGGTTCCAGTCCTGGACCTGGTGGCTTGAAAATCATGGCAGATATGTGTGTGTGCATGCCCAGGATCTCAGAAGGAGAGTGGAGGAGAAGGGACTGTGGCATGGCCATCTCCCCAGGGGAGTGATTTCTCATTTTCTCTCTCAACTGTCTCTGTCTCTGTCTCTCTCTGGCAAGCACACGTGCCCTATGGCCAAAATCTCTAAAAAAATTTTTTGAAAGAGATTCATAACAGAAACTGAGCATAAGGTTAGGTATTATTATATATCTCAGTAGCCTTTAGAGCAGTATTGTCCAGTACACTTTCTGCAATGATGAAAATGTTTTATAATTTGCACTATATAATGCAGTGGCCTCTAGCAACATGTAGCTGTTGGCCACTTGAAATGAGACTGGTGCAACTGAGAAATGAAGTTTTAAATTTTATTTAATTTTAATTTATTCAAATTGAAGAGCCCCATATGATTGGTGGTTATCAGACCACACAGATCTAAGGCATCACTGGATTAGGATATACTGCTTGATGCTCATGGTGCTCTTGCTGTCAGTAGAAATGTTAATTATGTTTAATGTATGCAGCTTAACCAGACAAGGAAGTTAATGGTGCAGGTTATTTAGAATGGACATCAAATTCATGCCTTTTAGGTACTCCTTTCCTTTTCCAAAATGAGGATGTAATGTATGCAAAGGTGCTAGGATGTCTGGTGTTTTTCAGGATGGCAGACAAGAGTGAATGATCTCCAAATGCTTCTCTCTAAATCTCAAAAATACAGGTGTTAGGATATGGCTGGAGTAGAGCTCTTCTACCTAAAGGCATGTGATAAATAGGAGTTAGAAGTTATTTCTGGTTTTTACTAACAGTAGCTTATATTGTATTCTTTGCCTTCCTTAATTTTTCCTATTTCCCACTGTAAATAAAGTAATTTTTTTGGTTCTTGTCTTCATTTTTTTAAAGTTTTTATTTACATTCATTCACTGAACATCACAGCATACAAAATGTGATTTCCCATCCAGAATACACTGTATACTGGCTTAATCATACATGTTATCATCAACAAATAATTTTCCATTTCTTGTTTCTTACATATACATATTTTTCCCCCCTATTTCTCACCCTCTGCTATTTCCCACCATCCTCCCATACTGTCATACTGTCTCTGGTATCTGCAGTTGCTTTCCATTCCTTCCCCCCGACACACACACATTTTATTGATTCACAAAATATCTTAATTAATCTAACTACTTTCAATAGCAAGTTCAGCTGATATATACATATCTGTGAACACAAGTCTGACTGTAGACATGAAACTGTGAGTAGAATCAATATACTATGAAGTAGCACCTGGCTGAGGCTATATAACTTATTGTGGTCATTAAATAGGCATTTTAAAATATATTTTTAATTTCAAGAAAGGCAGTTTTAGCTTTAATAATCAAAATTTAAAATGTTAAGAGTACTTTGTTTAAGATTTAAAGCCAGGAAACAGGTTAGGATTCTGTTTACATAGTAGGTACATGAACCTACTGGCAGCTCAAGAGATGACAAAAATCCTTAAATCTGGAAAACAAAGCATGGAAGAAAATCAATAATGTTTTAATCAGGAGTCATAAAATACTATTTCACCAGTTTCAGTCTCATGTACTTAATCTTTCTTTTGTTGGTCTGATCTTTCCATTTAAGTTCTGGAAGATAACATTCAACTCCAAATTTGTCCCTACCGTTATGCTGGCTATTTTCTCAGTTTTTGAACTCTTACTTCTCTGTGTCTGTATTTAGTTTTCCTCATAATAGCACTCCTTCAGAACTTCTTGGAGAGCTGGTCTTGTATTGGTAAATTCTTTCAGGTTTTGTTTATCTGAAAATGTTCTTGTCTTCTCTTCCCATATGAAGGATAATCTTGCCAGGTATAGTATTCTTGGTTGAAATTGCTTTTCACTCAGCATCTTGAGTATATTTTTTCCCATTCTTTCTTTGCTTGCATTGTTTCCAATGAGAGATCCACTGTTAGCCTGATGGGATATCCTTTGTAGGTAACTTGCTGTTTCTCTCTTGCCAATCTTAGTACCTTGTCTTTGTCTGTGGTTTTGGTCAACCCAGCTATATTGTGTCTTGGAGAAGATCTTCTTGGGTTGATTCTATTTGGAGTCCTTTGTATTTCTTGGATTTGGATCTTTGAATGGTTCTCTAGGTTTGGAGTTTTCTTCCAGGATTTCATAGAATAGATTATCAATGCCCTCATTGGTCTCTTCACCATCTGGGATATTGATTATCTGGATGTTTGGATGTTTAATGTTTAATGGTATCTATTATTTCTCATATATTCTTTTTATTTTTTTTTTTAACTATCTTCTCAGTCTTTGTGGTGGATTTTTCTAATCTGGTCTCTTCACCATCTGGGATATTGATTATCTGGATGTTTGGATGTTTAATGTTTAATGGTATCTATTATTTCTCATATATTCTTTTTATTTTTTTTTTTAACTATCTTCTCAGTCTTTGTGGTGGATTTTTCTAATCTAGCAGTTCTACCTTCTACATCTGATATTCAGTCTTCTGTATGATATAGCCTGCTTTTAATACTTTCAGGGGGAGGTTTTGATTTCCGGTATTACAGCCTTCATCCCTATCAATTCCATTTGATTCTTTTTTATGGTGAGTATTTTCTCTTTCACCTCTCGCAAGAACTTCCTCACCTCCTAGAACTCACGGGCTCTTTTCTCCTGCGTCTTCTGGAGTTCATTGTCTCTCTTCTCTTGCATCTCTGTTAGCTTTGTCACTGGATATTCTAAATTCTTTATCAGACATTTACACGAGTTCCATTGTACTGTCTGTGGATGAAGAAGAGTTGTTCTTTTCCCTTAGGGGAGAGGTATTTTCTTGTTTTTTTATATTTCTCGTGCCTGTGCGGTGATTTCTGGTCATCCCATGGGCTATACGTTTCTTCCTAATATCTTCCTAATATCTGAGCATTCAGAAGTGTGCAAGAGGAGGTGATCTCAGTCTCACTGCCATTCTGTTTTTCTCCCTTTGTGCAGCAGATTCAGTGGGAATTGAGGAATATTCTGACCCTAATAGTGTTCAGATGTTTGGCTATTGTTCACTTAGACCTGTCTAGACAGGTCTGGAGGCTGTATGGAGGCTGAGCCGCAAAGTGGTGAAAGGAAAAGAAAACAGAGAAAGAGAAAAAAATATATATAATAACAAAAACAAATAAACAAAAAATTATTGTTTTAGAGACAGAGAAGGATATAGGGGGAGCCCTACCACTTGTGAATGAGGTCTGGAAGTTGAAGTCTCAGCAGAAAATTATCTTCAGTTTACTCCCTGAAAGTACTAGTTCCCAGCTCCAAGGGCGGGGTGTCTCTTGTCTTCATTTCTTGACGCATTAAGGTTTTGCCAAAAAGGACCCCAAATGTAGGTTTTACATTTTATATTTAAACTTTTGACATTAGGTTAATCATTATGCAGTTTTATTAGCTATTACTATTGAGACTTTTGTTCTAATTCTGATCAATTTGATCATAAATCACAAGGCTTTATATGGTATTATGATTTTAACATTCTCTTCTTTGTGGAGGGTCCCTTTGTGTTATTTATCCTTCTAATCACTCTTATGCTTTCAATTTCTGAAGTCTTTCGTCTTAGCTCTGTAGACTCATATTTTAAAAACTTATATAATTAGGTCAGGGCCATTCACATAATCCTTATAATTTAATTTAAGTCAACTGATTTGCAGGCTAATTACATCTGTCTTTTTTCTCTGTATGTATTCACAGGATTTGATTTTATTACTGTAAGTTTTGCATCTAGGGCATGGGAACTTCAGCAGTCATTGGAGAATTCTCTCTACTATACTTCTTTATCTTTTTGTCTTGTAACTTTCATTCATTCAATCCAGTACATATGTATTAAGTGGCTACTACGTGTCAGACCCTGCTGTATGTGTTTGGCATACATCAGTGAAGAAAACTAGTGAGATATGATTAAGACAGGTGAGAAGACAGAAATTTCTGCCATCATTTAAAACTAGTTTCTTGAGAAGAGAAAGACAGCAAACAAATATGAAGTAAAAAGACTTTTACTACAGTAATCTAGGCAAAAGATTTTGTTAATTTTGACTGGATGGTAGGGGTCCAGGTAGTGAAAATTAACTCTGAAAACACTTTGAAATGTAGAAGATCATATGCATAAAATTTTAAATCCTTTTGCTAATAAGTAACTCAATATAGAGGTAAATAAAAATATTGCTATTCTCTTCACTTTCAACTCTTTGATGGGATATTATTTTGTGATAAGGAAAGTTATTGTTTTTATATTCTCTCTTAACACTGCTTTAACAGCTTCTGTCATGTACTTGCGGTAAGGAATCTGTCATTGACTTTGATATAGGGTCAGATAGTCAATTCCTCTAGGTTTGTGTTTCTTTGTCTATAAAAATAAGGTGTTAGGGCTATAATACATTCAGAAGTATTTTCTTTCTAGAATTCTAAATTGTGTGTGTGTGTGTGTTTTAGAGGTTTTTGCTATAGGGTGCGTGCACTTGCCAGACAGAGACAGACAGACAGACAGACAGACAGAAAGTGAGAAATCACCCGCCAGGGGGATGGCCACGCCGCAATCCCCTCTCCTCCATTCTCTTCTCGGGATCTTGGGCACGCGCACACACACACGTGCCCGGTGTGAGTTTTAAGCCACTGGGTCCGGGACGCGAACTGCGGTCAACTACTTGGGAATCCAGCGACATAGCCATTACGCTAGCTGCTGGTCCCAAATTTTGTGTTTTGAGTTATCTGGAAACGTCTCATTCTTTAAAGGCAGTGGGGTAGATGGAGATGTTACTCTGTTACTAGTTAACATGAACTGTATTTTTCTTTTTGATAATAGGAGTATTTGTGTATCATAAGAATTCATTTTACTCTGTTTTGTATTATAGTAGTTGTTAGTGTACATCATCTTCATTAGATTGTAAGATCCTTGAAAACTAGCATCCTAGGTTATGGATCTCTTATTTCTCTTATGATGGTGTCATGTTTTTGCATATCTTGTTTTTTTTTTCTTGTTTCTCGTGATTTTTTTTTTTTTGGAGAGGTTTTTGCTATAGGGCCTGTGCACTCACCAGAAAGAGAGAGACAGAGAGATAGAAAGTGAGAAATCACCCCCCGAGGGGATGGCCACGCCTCAATCCCCTCTCCTCCATTCTCCTCTCGGGATCTTGGGCATGCACGCACACGCGCCTGGCGTGAGTTTTAAGCCACTGGGTTCGGGACACGAACTGCATTCGACTACATGGGAATCCAGTGACATAGCCATTACGCTAATTGCTCGTCCCCCCTGTTTCTTGTGATTTTAAAAAGCAAGTATGTGAAAATCGGTGTGGTTCAGGATATGTGAATGATAGGTTCCAATCTAATTAAAATGTTTGAGAAGAAATTGTACAGCGCCCAGCAGGCATACCTGTGACATTTAGTAAGTAATTGTATTTATTTAGGAGTGAAATTAAAATATTTTTCTTTAAATTTATATCTATTGTTTTTCGTATGGCTACTAAGTTGTTAAAACATAAATACTAATTAACTTATTTAAGCCTGACTGCTTAATAAATAGAGTAAATGGTATTTCTTTTGGCCTTGGATATTATATTAGTTATCTGTTGGTATGTAACAGATTACCCTAAAACTCAGCAGTTAAAGTTAAAACAATAAGCATTTATTATTTCCCACTTTTTCTTTTTTAAAATATTTATTTATTTAATTCCGTTTTTTTCTTCTTATTATTATTTTTTCCTTTTTTGGAGGTTTTGCTATAGGGTGTGTGCGCCCGCCAGAAAGAGAGAGACAGAAAGTGAGAAATCCCCCCCCCCCCCAGGGCGGGAGGCACACACCACGGGTGGGATGGCCACACCACAATCCTTTCTCCAGACTTCTCTTGGGATCTTGGGCACATATGCACACGCACCTGGTGTGAGTTTAAGCCACCGGGTCCGGGACTCGAACCACAGTCGACTATATGGGAGTCCAGTGACATAGCCATTACGCTGACTGCTGGTCCCATATTATTATTATTTTTAATTTGACCAGAGAGAGACAGAGAGAAAGGGTCCAGGACTTGAATCGTGGTCAGCCATGTGGGAGACCAGCGCCCTTAACCACCACGTCACCTGCCAGCCACTATTTCACACTGTTTTTTGAGACTAAGGAACCTGAGAATGACTTTCTAAAATATTTTTTTGCCTGAGGATGCATGTACTCATGGGGGGGCAGAGTATCTCCCATGGGAGATGGTCATGCCACAATCCCTTCTCCTACATTTCTCCTTCCTATTGGGATTTTGGACATGGATGCATATACACCTGATGTGATTTTTTTTTTTTTTTTAAGTCATAGGGACCAGGCCTTGAACTGTACTGTCAGCCTTATGGGATCCAGTTGCCGTAACCACTATGGTGCTGGCCAGCCCCTCAGAATGTCTTAGCTGGGTAGTTCTGATTCTGGGTCTTTTATGAGATTGCAGTCAGTGTGTTAGCCAGGAGTGCAATTATTTGAAAGTTTGAGTGGGGTTGGAAGATGTACTTGATGTCTTTAGCAGGAGGCTAAAGTTCTTTTTGTCTTTTGGCAGGTGGCCTCTCTTTACTATATGGGCCTCTTTATAGATCATATGAGTGTCCTTGTGACATGGCAGCTTACTTTCCCTGGGATAAGTTATCTATGAGAGGAAGCAGCAGAAACCTCAGTCTCTTTTATAATCTGACCCAAACCCTGTTCAATATTTTTCAGCTTTTTTTACTTATTATTCTGTTCTACCTTTAGATTTACTTGTTTCCTTGGTCACACCCATTTGCCTAAGTCCAGTGACATTGGGAGGGGTGGGGTGCCTGAGGGCACATGTGCCCACTAGAGGGAGAGAAGGTGAGAAAGCACCACCCCCATGAGGAATGGTCATGCCACAATCCCTTCTCCTCCATTTATCCCTCCTTTTTAGGATTTTGGGTACACATGCTCTGGGTATTTCTAAACCACCTGGTAAAGGATTTGAACTGTGAGGTCAGCCATTTGGGATCCAGCTGCCTTAATCATCAGACCATATGCTGGCATGTCCAGTGACTTTTTAATTCTGAAATTGTTTATTTTTTACTTTCAGAATTTTTATTTTTGTTTCTCTGCTTTTTATTTATTTATTTTTGGCTATAGGACACAGGCTATAGGGTGCAAGTACTCACAGATGAAGGAGGGAGAGAAGGAAGGAAAGAAGGATGGAAGGAGGGAGAGAGAAAGAGAGAGGGAGAGAGAGAACCCCCTCAGGGCAAATGCCCACCCGCAATCCCTTCTCCTTCATTCTTTCTTGGGATTTAGGGCACCCACATGCACCCAACAAGTTTTTCAAGCTGCTGGGTCTGGGACTTGAACCTCATGGTTGGCCATGTGGGATCCGGCCACCTTAACCATCAAGCCACTGATTGGCCTGAGAACATATTTTGTTCAGCTTCATTTTCAATATTTCTAACAGTTGCGTTAAAAAAACCATTGTTTATTCTAACATCTGGTTCATTTTGAGATTGGACCTGAATGATTTTTTCTCTTGAGAATGTATTCTATTTTCTTTTTTTTTTGAAGAGGTTTTTGCTATAGGGCACATGTGCTCGCCAGACAGAGAGAGACATAGAGATAGAAAGTGAGAAATCACCCCCCCAGGGGGGATGGCCACGCCACAATACCTTCTCCTCTATTCTCCTCTCGGGATCTTGGGCACGCACGCACACGTGCCCGGCGTGAGTTTAAGCCACCGGGTCCAGGACTCGAACCCCGGTCGACTACGTGGGAGTCCAGCGACATAGCCATTACACTAACTGCTGGTCCCAGGAATGTATTCTATTTTCTTGATTCTTCATATGTTGAGTAATTTGGGGTTGTACCTTGGACATTGTAAGTGCTGGCTGTAGAGCTTTAAGATTCTGTTAATTTGCTCCACTGAGTGTTGATTTGTTAAGACAGGTAATTTTCTCCTTGGGCAACAGAAGGCTCCTTTCCCAGTATAAGTGTTTTGTCTTTAGCTGTTCTTTATATGTATTGAGATGAGAGATGTGGGTAACTAGAGTTTGATAATCTCTGTTGCTCTGGGTTTCTCCTCCTATTCAACTTCCATGGTTTCCCAACTTTGCTTTCCTGGTTCTGAGACCAGAAATTTTGTGGGTTCTTCCACATTTGTTCCTGTTGCTGCTCTGTCTGCTCTTAAGGGTGCACTTAATCCCATAATAAAAACTTCCGAAATAGGAACTTAATTTTATAGCTTCATTTTTCCCTTCAGGTGAGCATGCACTTCCCACCAGAGTTTTGCTTTATTCCCTGAGGTATTTGAACCTTCAGGTATTTGCTTTTGGTGTCATGTCAAGGTTTTAGAGTTGTTTTCTATTTTTAGTTGGTAGATTAAATTTAGAAAAATACTAATACTGATTGTTTCAGGGATTCAGGAAGAAGGTGAAAATGTGAGTTGTTACTGCCGTTTTGAAATACAGTGTGGAAAGGGTTATTGATATGAAGTTTACTTGTCCTCTTCCTTTAGAGCATCAATATGTAAGGATGTCAGATGTTACAGAAATATTTCAGCAACAGTTTTTGAGTGATGGAAATTTGAGAGAAAGAGAATACCTGTCTATGGGGAAATGCTGGAATATAGTTTTCATGGAACACTGTCAGCCATTTAAATAAAATGATCTGGCCTCCATTGGAAAGATTTATATTGTAAAGTAGAGAAACATGAGTCAGAGAAGCATCTGTCTACCTGAATAATGACTTTGCCCACATTGCCAGTATGTATGTGTATACGTACATATGTGTGTATGTACATACTTATTTTTGTGTTTGATGCAGTGAACTCAGATTAAGTTATGACTAGGCACTTGCACTTACCCACTTGTTAGCATTGGTTATTTAAGAGAGGAGATGGGAGTTCAAGCAAAACAGTTCTTTTCTTTTTTTTTAAGATTTATTTAATTTTATTTATTCATTCATTCATTTTAATTTGACCAGAGAGAGAGAAAGTGAGAAAGCAAGTCACCAGGTCTGGGACTTGAACCGTGGTTGGCCATATGGGAGTGTCCAGCGCCTTAACCACCATGCCACCTTCTGGTCCCCCCCAAAACAGTTATTTTCTTTAAAAATGTTATTTTCATGAGAAAGAATCTGTATGATACTCTCTTTAAGTATATGCCCATGTGAGCATGTACATAGAGTCATATTGAATTATTTTATTTATTTATGTTTTTCGGAGAGGTTTTTGCTATAGGGCACGTGCACTCACCAGAAAGACAGAGACAGAGAGACAGAAAGCTAGAAATCCCCCACGGTGGCTGGCTATGCCACAATCCCTTTTTCTCCATTCCCCTCTTGGGATCTTGGGCATGCACGCACATGTGTCGGGCATGAGTTTAAAGCCACTGGGTCTGGGACTCAAACCGTGGTTGACTACATGGGAGTCTAGTGATGTAGCCATTACGCCACCTGCTGGTCCCTGTATTGAATTATTTTAAATATACTAGCAGTGAAGGCAGTTTTAGGATGAACAAATTCAGGTGATTTTTAATTTCTTTTGAATTCCCTTTACTTTTATACCATCTTGGTTTTTTATATTTATTTGTGTTGTCATATGCATTAATATTTCATTTCTTTGTTTTTAAAATTTTATTTATTATTATTTTTTAATTTGTTATAGGGCATATGCACTCACCAGAGAGAGACAGAGGGAGGGAGGGAGAGCAAGGGAAATGAGAAAGCAAGCTGCCAGGTTCAGGATTCGAACCATGATTGGCTATGTGAGAGTCCAGTGCCTTAACCACTATGACACCTGCTGGCCCCCTAGTATTTTATTTCTTTAAATGACAAAATGCCATCTATTGTGTGGATATACCACAGTTGGTTGATCCATTCTCTCATTTATGCATATTTGCTTTGTTTCTGTTTTTGGTGATTAGGAATAAACCTTACATAAGCATTTTTTTATAATACTGATTACTTTGCTGTGAAGTGTTTTTAACTGATAATTCCCAGATGAGCATTTTTTTCCCTATTTGCTTATTAGAAGTTCATTTATCTTTTTATGAATTTTTACTGACTTAAAAATTTTAAATAGTTTGCTTTTTTATCATTGAGAAGTAGAAGTTATTTATACCTATTCTGGATATAAGGTTTCTTTGTCAGTGATGTATGACAGATACTTTAATACTTTGTGGTCTTAATTAACATTTAGAAAATGATTAATGATGTTGACTATCTTTTCATATGATTGTTGTCTTCCTAAATAGTCCTCAGTGAAGTGTGTTCAAAGGTGTGCCCATTTTGGGAACCAGCAGTTAGGGTAATGGCTATGTCGCTGGACTCCCATGTAGTCAACCGTGGTTCGCGTCCCGAACCCGTTGGCTTTAAACTCAACGCTGGGCGCATGTGCGTGCGTGCCCAAGATCCCGAGAGGAGAATGGAGGAGAAGGGATTGCGGCGGGACCATTCCCCCCGGGGGCTGATTTCTCGCTTTCTGTCTCTATGTCTCTCTCTGTCTGTCTGGCTAGCACACGCGCCCTATAGCGAAAACCTCTAAAAAAAAAAAAAAAAGTGTACCCATTTTTAAATTTGTTTGTTTTCTTACTGTTGAGTTTTTTAAATATTTTATATTGTTAAGTCCTTTATCAGAATATAATTTGAAGGGACCAGCAGTTAGCATAATGGGTATGTCGCTGGACTTCCATGTAGTCGACCGCAGTGTTTGTCACAGACCCAGTGGCTTAAAACTCACGCCGGGTGCATGTGTGTGCGTGCCCAAGATCCCGAGAGGAGAATGGAGGAGAAGGGATTGCGACGTGACCATCCCCCCTGGGGAGTGATTTCTCGCTTTCTGTCTCTCTGTCTACCTGGCGAGCGCACGTGCCCTATAGCCAAAAAACCTCCCCCCCAAAAAAAACCCATATATATATATATATGTATATATAATTTGCAAATATTTTCTTAGCTTCTGTGGCTTCCTCCTCTCTGTTTCCCCCATTTTTCTAACCCCCCTCTCCTTCCTCTGCTGCTAGCCTTCCTGCTGTCCAATGTTAGAATCATCACTGAGTACTATGGTTTGAAACAGTTTCCTTCTATTTGTAGTTTGCTGACAATTTCTAATACTGAATGGATATTACTAAGTTTTGTTGTTGTTTCTCCATACCTTAAAAACCTTTCAGATTTCTCTAGTCCCCCTAGAGTAGAATCCAAAATTATTTTATTTTTTGATAGGTTTTTGTCTTATGGTATGTGTGCTCGCTGAAGAGAGATAGAGACAGTGTAGAAAGTAAGAAATCACTCCCCCAGGGGGATGGCCACACCACCATCTCCTCCTGGGATCTTGGGCACACATGCTCAGTGTGATTTTTGAAGCCACTGAGTTTGTTACTCGAACTGTGGTTGATCATGTGGGAGTCCAGTGATGGAACTGCTGTGCCATCTGCTGGTCCTCCGTATTTCTTAATATGATCACAAATTACAGCTTTCAGCAAGAGTTGCAGTCTTTTTCCAAACCTTCTGAGTCTCTCTCTTTTTTTTTTTTGGAGAGGTTCTTTTTTTTTTTTTTTTTACTATAGGGCGCGTGCGCGCACCAGACAGACAGAGAGAGACATAGAGACAGAAAACGAGAAATCACCCCCCAGGGGGGATGGCCACACCGCAATCCCTTCTCCTCCATTCTCCTCTTGGGATCTTGTGCACCCACCCACACGCGCCCGGTGTGAGTCTTAAGCCACCGGGTCTGGGACGCGCACTGCGGTCAACTATGTGGGAGTCCAGCAACATAGCCATTACGCTAACTGCTGGTTCCCCGAACCTTCTGAATCTTGACTGGCTTTGTGACTTGCTTTGACCAACAGAAAATCTAAGAAGTGTTACTACAACTTCTAAACTTGGAACTCTGAGATATCTCTGCTGTGAAGAAAACCCATACAGTCTTCTTGAGAATAAAAGCTGGCATGGAGAGACTTAATCCCAGCTAGACCCAGCTTCCTTAATTTCCACCCTGGTTTAGCTCTGTGTCCCAGCCAACCGAATCATTTCTTGATTTGACGTTATCTCACTAGTTCCTTCATCTATGGTGTTCAGCATAATGTAGTTCCTGGGATCTATTGGAATAATGACCTGGGGTCCAGCAACTGGCATAGTGGTTAAGGGCACTGGACTCCCACATGACTGATAGCGGTTCAAGTCTTGGACCTGGCAGCTTGCTTTCTCGCTTTCTCTCTTTCTCTGTCCCTCTCTGGTCAAATTAAAATAAATAAACAAACAAGTAAATAAATAAAATTAAATAAAATAATTCTTTTTTAAAAATAGAATAATGGTCTGATAGCCTTTATAAGGCTGCGTGTACTAGTCTTTGCTTTTAAAATTAGTATGTCAGTGCAGATGGACAGAATGGACCTTTCTTTACATTCTTCTGTTAACTGTTACAAGTTTTAACTTTTGAGGCCACCTATTTGTTTTAAACAGAGGAGGATATAATTTGGTTGTTTCCTTTTTTTAGTACTTGATTCTGAAACTTGAAAGGCCTGCTATAGTTCAGAATATCACATTTGGAAAATATGAGAAAACTCATGTCTGCAATTTGAAGAAATTCAAAGTCTTTGGTGGAATGAATGAAGAAAATATGACAGAGTTATTGTCCAGGTGAGTTAATGGCTTTGGGGAAGAAAGCATTATCTTCTAAATCAACCATTTCAACTATAGTCTTAGTTTAGTCTCCTATATCAACATCTCTCTGGATTAATTTTTTTCTTTTGAGTAGGAAAGAATATTTCTTTTTTAAAAATTTATTTTTATTAATGTTTATTTATTCAGATTTTTGCTGTAAGATGTAGGTGCTCACGAGGGAGAGACAGAGAGAGGGGGAAAGTGAAAATCACCTCCCGTAGGGATGGCCATGTGACAATCCCTTCTCCTTCATTCTCCTCTTGTGATTTTGGCACACATGCCAAAAACACATGCCCAGAGTGTTTTTCTAAGCTGCCAGGTTGGGAACTCAAACCACAGAGTCGACTGTGTGGGATCTAGCACCTTAATTATCACACCGCCTGCTGGCCCAAAAAGAATATTTATTCCTGAATGCCTTGTTGTAATGCTATGACTTGTGTTAGCCCCCCCTTTTTTATATATATATATATATCACTATTTTTATTTTCTTTTAAGCTAAGGATACCATGGGTTATGGTTATTTATACAAGATGTATGATTCACATTTTACACTTTATTGTGTTAGCCCCTTTTTAAAACCATAAAATACTAGTTAATAATGATACCGAAGAAGAAAGAGTTAAATTTTTTTTTCTTCCTGGTCAATTGTATTTTTGGACCACTTAATGCCTTTACTTTAATCAAGAGGTTTTCCTTTTTCTTTTTTTGAGAGATTTTTGCTATAGGGCACGTGAGCTCTCCAGAAAGACAGAGAGAGGCGAAGAGACACAAAGCCAGAAATCACCCCCTGAGGAGATGGCCACGCTGCAATCCCTTCTCCTCCATGCTCCTCTTGGGATCTTAGGCACGCATGTACACGCGCCCAGTGTGAGTTTAAGCCACCGGGTCCGGGACTCGAACCACGTCAACTATGTGGGAGTTCAGCAACATAGTCATTACACTAACTGCAGGTCCCAATCAAGAGTTTTTGCTGTAATCTTTACAATGTAAATATGGGCCCTATCAGGTCAGCTAAATGGCCTAGTGGTTAAAATGCTGGATCCTATATGACTGACTGCACAGTTTGAGTTCTGGACATGGACTTGAAAAACATGCCCAGTGCATGTGCATTCATGCCGAAGATCCTGAGAAGAGAATGGAAGAGAAGAGTTTAAGGGGGCCAGAAGGTGGTGTAGTTACTATGGTGCTGGATTCCCACATGGTCAGCCACAGTTAGAGTGCCAAACCTGGCGCATGAAACTTATGCTGGGTGCATGTGCATGTTTGCCCAAAATCCTGAGAGGAAAGTGGAGGAAAAAGAATTGTGGCGTGGCCATGCCTCTGAGGGGTGGGATAGTGATTTCTCACTTGTCTCTTTGGGGAGTACAAGTCCCTTATAGCAAAAATCTTCCTCTTCCCCCCAAAATAATAAATAATAAAAAATGAAAAAAAGGGAGAGAAGGGATTGTGGCATGGTCATCCCCACTGGGAGATGCTTTCTCACTTTCTCTCCCTTTCTCCCTTTGTTCCTATCTCTGTCTCTGGTGAGTGCATGTACCGATATATATCCTTATCTAGAACATTAAGATTGAGTTCCCTAATCCAGAAGTAATTGTGTAGGAGTTTTCCATAAATTGGAGACTAAAAAGAGGGACATGTTGTAGATGAAAAATTGTGATAGCATCTTGCATAGTGCTTGCCATTTAGAAGGAGCTCAGTACATTTCAGGGTTCTTTGTTGTTGTTCCTTTTTTTTTTTTTTTTCCTTTTATTTGTTGCAGGATGAGTTCACTCATCAGAGAGAGAAAAGGAAAGAACTCACACCAGTGGGGATGGCCCGCATTCCCTTCTCCTGCATTCTCCTCTAGGGATTTGGGGCACATATGCACACGTGCCCACCATATTTTTCAAACTGGCGGGTCCAGAACTTGAACAATAGAGTCAGCCATGTGGGATCTAGCCACTTTAACCACCATGCTGCCTCCTGGCCCATTGGTCGTATAGTTTAATTGTTGGTTTAGACTTAAAATCAGAGTATTAAGGGAACCAGCAGTTAGTGTAATGGCTATGTCGCTGGACTCCCACATAGTCGACCGCGGTTCACGTCCTGGATCCAGTGGCTTAAAACTCATGCCGGGCACATGTGCGTGTGTGCCCAAGATCCCGAGAGGAGAATGGAGGAGAAGGGATTGCAGCGTGACCATCCCCCCTGGGGGGTGATTTCTCTCTTTCTGTCTCTCTGTCTCTCTCTGTCTGTCTGGCGAGCGCACGCGCCCTATAGCGAAAACCTCTCCAAAAATCAGAGTATTAAGTTAATCTGTATTTTTACTAAATTATGAAGTCAAATTTGATCATCTTATTTTTTTTCCACAGTGGTTTAAAGAACGATTATAACAAAGAAACATTCACCTTGAAGCATAAAATTGATGAACAGATGTTCCCTTGTCGATTTATTAAAATAGGTAAGGTATCAGCATTCTGAAATAGAAACATATTCTTCATACTACCATTTGGCAAACTACAACCTGTATATCAAATCCTTCAGGCCCTCTGATTTTGTTTTGGAAAAACTTTTATGGGGACACTGCTGTGCTGGTTTACATATTGTCTATGTCTGTTTTTGTACTATATAGGCAGAGGCGAGTAGTTGTGAGAGACCATGTAGCCCACAAAGTACGAGGAGGAAATATTTGGCTCTGTAGAGAAAAGGTTTGCTGACCTATGCTTTATAAATCAGTAGTGACAGTTGTTTCCAGTAGAATCTTCTCCCAAGTATTTTCTCATTCAAAAGATTTCTTAGAACATTTTATGAGATAAAGTGGTTTGATTGTGTTAATTGCTCCACAGAAGGTTATCAGTTTTAAAGCCATAGAAATCTAAAACTAAATACTGATGAATAACTTAAGGCAGTGTCTTATTGTTATTTTTCCTCTGTTCTTTATTTTTTCAGTGAAAATGGTGGTTAAATCCATTAAATTGATTTTTAACTTATAAACAGTTGTAAGTTACTGTTT
Organism: Tupaia belangeri chinensis; assembly: GCF_000334495.1. NCBI lineage: Eukaryota > Metazoa > Chordata > Mammalia > Scandentia > Tupaiidae > Tupaia > Tupaia belangeri. The sequence goes on from NW_006160129.1 coordinate 2,593,413, forward strand.
GAAAAAAAACTTCTTGGGACCAGCAGATGGCGTAATGTTTCCATTACTGGACTCCCACGTAGTTGACTGCTGTTTTGAGTCCTGGACCGAGCAGCTTAAAATTCATGTTGGGCCCATGTGTGCACGTGCCGAAAATCCCAAGAGGAGAACGGAGGAGAAGGGACTGTGGCGTGACAACCTCCCTCCCCCCCCCCCCCCGGGGAATGATTTCTCACTTTTTCTCTCTTTGGCAAGCACATGCACCCTGTAGTAAAAATGTCTCCAAAAATAAGCACTTCCTGAAGTCATGTATTACTTTGTATTTTAGTTTAAAATATTTGTAATGTGTTCTCAAAATTAGCATTTTTTCAGATTATTTTGTTTTCCTTGAGAAATTATTATTCAGAAGATAGGAGAGTCGAGGACTTGAAATCTTTTAATTACCATCTATGTTTGCATAGCTTTGAAAATAATCATATAAAATTGTGATTAGTGAATCAGACTCCTCAAAAGAATAATAATAAAAGCCAGAATCCCACATTTTGATTCAGGGGAATAATTTGTTTTAGAACTACAGAGTTCTTCATAGTCATTTTTCACCAATCTATTAAAAGTCAGTTTATTTATTTTGTTGAGCCAAATAGTTCTGTTAGGCAAAAGAGTCTGAAGTCTTTAAATAAAGAGTGTTATAGGGAGAAAACAGAACACTTTCATGTACGGTGTGTTACTTTCTTTAGTAATTTCTGTTATAATAAATAAATACAAACCTGAGTACTGTTTTCTTGAGAATTTATGAACAAGCAGATTTGATAAACAAACTTAACTCTAGGTTATTTCTTCTTTTATACTAATTAATTCTTTCATCAGTATTTAGACTATCTTGTTTTTAAAGACCCTTGCATAGCTTTATTTTTTTTTTTTTTTGACAGAGAGATTTTTGGGTGCGTGCACTTGCTGGAGAGACAGAAACAGAGAGACAGAAAATGAGAAGTCACCCGCAGGGAGGACGGTCACTTTACAATCTCTTCTCCTCCATTCTCCTCCTGGGATCTTGGGCATGCATGCACATGCGCCTGGCATGAGTTTTAAGCCACTGGGTCTTGGATTCTAACTGCAGTTGACTATGTGGGAGTCCAGTGATGTAACTGCTACTCCATCTGCTAGTCCCTAGCTCTAACAAGTCTATAGTCTTATATTTCAAATATGTAAGCAGTAGAAATTGGAACTCTTCCTGCCTTTTCAATAAACCTCTCCTTTTCTTTTTTGGCTGAGTGTCTGGGTATGTGTACTTGAATTTTTCTCAGCTTTATTAAGATACAATTGACAAATAATTATGTTTATGATATACAGTATCATGTTGTGATATATGTATAAATTGTGAAATGGTTAACTGAAGCTAATCAATGTATTTGTGACCTCACATACTTTCTGTGTGTTGGGGGGAACATTTAAGAGCTACTCTCTTAGCAATTTTTTTTTTTTTTTTGAGCGAGAGATTTTCGCTATAGGGCGTGTGTGCTTGCTGGAGAGATAGAGAAAGACAGAGACAGAAAACATGAAATCACCCCCCAGGGGGATGGCCATGCTGCAATCCTTTGTCCTCCATTCTCCTCTTTGGATTTTGGGTACACACACTCATGTACAAGGCGTGAGTTTTAAGCTTGCTGGTTAGGGACTCGAACTGTAGTTGACTATATGGGAGTCCAGCAACATAACCATTACTCCATTTGCTGGTCCCAACAATTTCAAGTATGCAATACATTATTAATACTACAGACAGCGTGCTATATAGTAGATTTCAGGAACTTATCGTGTCTAACTAAAACTATTTGTTTTTACATGCATCTCTCATTCCTACATTAGCCTTCTGATTTTAGGATGCAGTGATGTTTTTCACTTGACCCAGGATTGTTTTTTTTTTTTGGGGGGGGGGGTTGCTATAGGGCATGTGCGCTCACCAGACAGAGAGAGACAGAGACAGAAAGCAAGAAATCACCCCCCAGGGGGGATGGCCACGCTGTAATCCCTTCTCCTCCATACTCCTTTCGGGATCTTAGGCACGATTGCACACGTGCCCGACGTGAATTTAAGCCACCGGGTCCGGGACTCGAACCGCGGTCGACTATGTGGGAGTCCAGCGACATAACCATTATGCTAACTGCTGGTCCCAGTATTGGTTTTGTGATATTCAGGCAAATGCTAGTTGGAGCTTTCCATACTATTATTATTATTAATATTATTATTATTACTGTTTTTGCTGTAGGGTATATATATGCTTGCCAGAGATAGGCAGAGACAGAGAAAGTGATAAATCATCCCCTAAGGAGAAATCACACCACGATCACGCCACAGTCCCTTCTCCTCCATTCTTCTCTCAGGATTTTGGACATTCATACACCTGATGTTTTTCAAGCTGTGAGGTCTGGGACTCAACCACTGAGATGGCCATGTGGGGTACAGCTGCCTTAACCACCATGCCACCTGCTGGCCCAGTTAGAGCTTTTCAAATAGTTGTAGACACTCATAAGCTTTTTTGATATTTTGTTAATATTTAGGTAACTTCTGTACGTCTATAGGGTGTTTACTTTCCAACCCTTTTCTAAAATCCTATTGATAATTTTTTTTGAAAGTAATATAAGGAAAATGTGAAAGTAAAATCCTGAATAATAGTTTAGTATTTTTAGTTTATCAGCATATTTTCTTAAAAATCATTTTGATGAGCCAGCCTGGTAGCATGGCGGTTAAGGCTGCTGGATCCCACATGACCGACTGACAGTTTAAGTACTAAACCCAGTATATTGAAAGACATGCCAGTTATATGTGCATGCATACCCAAAATCCCAAGAGGAAAATGGAGGAGAAGGGATTGCAACATGACCACCTCCTTTAGGTGGTGATTTCTCACTTTCCCTCCCTATCTCTGACTTCAGTGAGTGCACGTGCTCTATAACAAAACACTAAAAAGAAAGAAAAATCATTCCGTTAGAGGTATTTATTGAGGGATGTGTAGCTTTTTAGTGGTGATTTAGTACGTATTTTACTTATTTTTAATGTCAGAGGCTACGCAAATGCATCATAGAGAGAGAGAAAAAGAGTGAGGAAGCGCAAGAGAGCCTGCAAGTAGAGTAGTAAGTAGAGCCTAGTCACGCTGCAGGATCCTGGGCACACATGCACCTAGCATATTTTTTCAAACCATAGGGCAGATATTGAACTGTAGTTGGCCACGTGGGATCTGGCTTCCTCCACGCAGTCCTTAAGTGTTGTGCTGTGGAGCTGGCCCAGAACCAGTATTTGTTTTATCTGGTTTGGATAAATTGTTATAATTCATTTCGAAGGGAAAAGTGTGTTTGATTACTTGACAATTATGTTTTATAGTGATATGTTTGAAAGATATTGCTTTATTAAAAAAAAAGGTTATCTTGAAGCAATGTAAGTTTTAAATATAATCAGCCTTCAATTATTCATAGTAGTGGAGAGGAACAGAAGCAAGACTAACTGTGGCAGATAATCTCAATTGTGTTCTGACATCTAACTATAATACTCATTTATAATGGTTATAGCTTGTTTATTATGTTTTTCTTTAAATTTGGTTACAAATTGTCAATAAGAAGAATAAGCCCACATTTTACTGTGTGCCAAGAGTTAGGTTTTAAAATCTGTTATGGATTATTTAGAATGCCAGAAAGCTGAACTGATACCATTGGCTATTTTCTTTTGGGTACATGTTCCTTTTTTCCCCTAGGTATCTTTTCATGTAAAGTGTGGATGATAGTACTATTTTTGCTTAATAGTAGGGTAGGTAGCAGTACTGAACATTTTCTTTAATTCTGTTCTCATTTGTGCTTCTCTGCTAACCTTTTAAATTTTAATTAAGATCATATTCATGTAGGACATAATTTTATTCTGAATGTCTCTTTTTATGGCTTTTTATACTTATATTCATAAAGCTCTTGTTTATATACCTTCTTACATATAGCATTTTAGATACCAAAGGAAAAGAATGTGCATGAGTATAATTGGAACTATTATGTCATTTCAGCAATCATTTAGAGCTTGTTAGATTTATTTTTTGTTTCATTTTTATTGTCACAGGGCACATGTGTTCACCAGAGAGAGAGAGAGAGCGAGAGAGCGAGCGAGCTATCATTCCTCAGTGGGACACAGTCATATCAGTCTTTTTCCTTAATTTTTCCATCCTGTCAGGGTTTTGGGCTTGCAGCATGTACCCAAGTATGTTTTTCATGTATGTTTCCCAGCCAACGCCAGTATTTAAACCATGATCAGTCATGTGGGATTGCTTCTCCCTGTACTACATTTAACCACAGCACTTCAGGGTTGACCCTAGAGCTTGGTAGGTTTTTATTATTTCAAATATAATGTCACATTTGGCCATCATAATGGCAGATAAAAATACTTAATTTTCAGTTGAAAAAAAACTGGGTAGAAGTCAAATGATCTATTCCAGGCCACATAGCTAACACATGATGGATCAAAGCTTAGAGTTTGGTACAAGCAAAACACTTTGGATATGTTCCTATATTGCTTTAAATTAATAAATAATAGTTACCATTTATGAAGTATCTGCCTAACACTCTGTGATACAGTTATTACTGTATTTACTATAAAGATGAAGAAACAGAAGTTTAGAGGTTAATTGACTTGGCAAAAGCTGTACAAATAGTAAAATGTAGAAATGGGATATAAATTAAAGTCTGTATACTTCCAAAGACTTAGTTTCTTTACTATGCAGTGTGGGGGAGGGGATTCAGAAGTTTATGGAAAAGTAAAATTAAAGTAGGAGTTTATTTTGGTATAAAACATTTTTTAAATCCATGCAAGTTTTCTCATAATACATAGTAATAATAATAATGGCTAACATTTATTGGACACATAGTATATGCCAGTTACTACGCTAAGGGCTTTGTGTTACTTCTCCCGTTAATTTTGTTTTTCTTTTTTTGAGAGGTTTTTACTATAGAGTGCGTGCACTCACCAGACAGACAGAGAGAGATGGCCACGCTGCAATCCCTTCTCCATTCTCCTCTCAGAATGCCCCAAGAGGGCACGCATGCACGTGGACCCGGCGTGAGTTTTAAGCCACCGGGTCTGGGACGCGAACTGCGGACAACATGGGAGTCCAGCGACATAGCCATTACGCTAACTGCTGGTCCCCTCTCGTTAATTTAATAGCGGAATGGATGCATTCTTAGAGAGTGTTTAATCTTAAATTTTCAGGATTTCCCAGAACAACAGTCTCAAAAGTACTAGCAGCTTGTGATAGCTATTATGTTAGCCATCTAGACAAGAGCTTCCCAGTTGATATTGTCAAAGCACAGATGTGTATCACTGTGTTGAGATACTGACTTGCTCATTTCTAGAGTAACGGGTCCCAGCCTAGTATCCTCGTGTGCTGTACACATCCCATTTTATAAAACAGGAAGACTGGCATGGATCTTGATCATATCTGTAATTATGCCTTGAGGAAACTGGTGGTTGAACCGTAGAACACAAATTCCCAGTCTTAGGATGTATATTAGAAATTTCTGCTCCTTTTATTTGAGATGAGAGCAGAGGCTTTTTTTAAAAAAAAAAATCAGGAACTAGAAAACATGTGCCCAGTCCAATTCTTATTTAGAATATTTTTTGTACATATCCTTTTAATGTGTTATTAAATGTATTACTGTCCATTCATCTGTAATATGTGATGTTTCCTTTGGTGAGATAGCTTCACAATGTATCTCTTTCCCCTAAGTATGTTCTTCCAGAGTTGTTAAAAATCTGAATTAATTTTGCTCTAGAAATATTTCTGTGGGATCATTGGGTATACAGAAGAAATCTCACTAGGACACAAATGTTTAAAATGTTTTATTAAGTGAATTTTTTTTTTTTTTTTATATTTTTACCATAGGGCATGTATGCTTGCCAAAGAGACAGAGAAAGAGAGAGAAGAAAAATGAGAAATCTCCCCTTGGGGGGATAAGCCAAGCCTCAGTCCCTTCTCCTCCATTCTCCCCTTGGGATTTTGGGCATGTGCACACATGTGCCTGACATGTTTTTCAAGCCACCAGGACCAGAACTAGAACCGTGTAGTTGTTCAAATGTAATCTAGTACCTTAACCATCATGTCATCTGCTGACCCATAAATGAATATTTTACTGGGATTTAACTGGATATAATAGAAATATTTTATCCTCTTCCCTCTAATTTTATTGAACTCAAAAACCTTGGAATTGCTGATATTTTATGTCTAGTTGCATATGTTGTCTATGTCTTCAGGGCTTTGGGTTTTAGAACCCTATTTTATTCTGACCCTTAAGGCTACTTGATGGTTATTGCTTTGTGATTTAGTAGATAAACTTTTTTTTAAGAGAGTTTTGCCTGGGGCCAGCAGGTGGCATGGTGGTTAAGGGCGCTGGACTCCCACATGGCCGACTGTGGTTCGAGTCCCCAACCTGGTGGCTTTCTCTCTCTCTCTCTCTGCTACTCTCTGGTCAAATTAAAGTAAACAAGTAAATGGATAAATAAATTTCAATAAAACAATTATTTTTTTAAAAAAGAGATTTTTGCCATAGGGTGTGTATGCTTGCCATAGAGAGAAAGAGAGAGAGAAAGAGAGAAAGTAAGAAATCAGTGCTACCCTGGGGGGTTGGTGGCCATGCTGCAAACCCTTCTCCCAGAGGGGATAGTCATGCCACAGTTCCTTTTCCTCCGTTCTCCTCTTGGGATTTTGGGCACTCACACACATGTGCCTTATGTGAGTTTTAAGCTGCTGGGGTCTGGGACTCAAGCCATAGTCAACTGTGTGGGAGTCCAGTGACATAACCATTACACCATCTGCTGGTCCCTTTAGATAAACTTTTAAATGCCACTGCTACATGAAGAAATAAACACCAATGAATGATGATAATTTAGTATTTATTGATTTTAAATATTTTGAAATTTTTATTGTTTGCACATGTAAACCAAAAATCCATATTGAGCATCCCAGGCATTTAATGCGACTTTTAGTGTATCTACCCATCCATACTTCTGGTTGATTGCTACTCCTGTGTCTGTCTTCATTCTTACAGTTTCCTTTAGATGACAGCAATATATGAAAATATATGAAAATATCTTTATCTGCTTTTTTAGTCTGATATACTGACATAATAAGGAACTTGGAAATAACTTGTTATCAGATATTGTGTTTTGATACGTCATCAAAACTTGAGAAGTGTTCATTTTTTTTTTAGAATTATTTTTATTTAACTTTATTTATTTATTTTATTTAACTGGAGAAAGACAATAAAAGAGAGAGAGGGAAAGTGAGAAAGAAAGCCACCAGGTCTGGGACTTGAACCATGATTGGCCGTGTGGGAGTCAGCACCTTAAATCACCACACCACCCACTGGGCCAAAGAAGTGTTAATGTTTTAAAGGTAGTTGCATTATTCACTCTGAAACCATAAATGATTGAACTTATTCTGTATATCAAAATTTGTTGGCTTAAGTTTTTTATTTATGTATGATTTTGTAATATCACTCATGAGTTATTTAGAAAATGTGGTTCATTAAGTTATACAGATCTTCCAAGTGTTGGCACATTTTATTATATAATATTTCTAAAGTCACATTCTTGAATATCAGCTGTAATCTGTAAGTAAGCTCATGGTGGTATATACCAATTTTCCAAAGATCTAATTTTCTCTTGACAACTTACTTTATCCTTGTCAGTAAATATCATTAGTTTTCCGTGAGTGACAGGTAAATGTCTGATAAATACCCAAATCTAAACAATCATAGGTTTTCTGTCAATTATTCTTTTAAGAATAAAATGGTACCCTATGAAAAAAAAAGTTATTTTAGTTTTCCCACAGTCATTTTAACTCAAACAGTTGTGTAAGTTCTTTTCTTTGATAAAACCATTACGCCTTGGTAAGGTAGCAAAAGTGCTTTATATATACTTCTCATTTGATCACACAGGATATTAAAAAGATAGGTACTTAATGATAGGGATTTAACAATTTAATTTTTATTAAATGAACCTCCCCCCTGCATATTTATTACTGTGCATGTATGATATTGAGAGATACAGTGCCATTTGTAAATTTACATTAAGGACTACTGTACTTTTGGTGTCGTTATTTTCATACCAAGGTGCCAGACATTTTACTCACATTACCTTTGTCCCCATTAGTGTAAATGTCAGTATTATTTTTAAAACTGAAAAAGTCCTAGTGTTATTGTGAAAAATGGTTTTGACCAGATGCAATCTCCTGAAACAGTTGTGGGGATTCCCAGGACTCCATAGATGATTTAAAATTCTGCACTCTTGGGACCAGCCAGCAGTCCGTGTAATGGCTGTCATTGGACTCTTATGTAGTCAACTGCGGTTCGAGTTCTCGGACCCAGTGCCTTAAACTGAAGCTGGACGCATGTGTGTGCATGCCCAAGATCCTGAGAGGAGAATGGAGGAGATGGGATTGCAGTTTGCCATCCCCCCAGGAGGTGATTTCTCGCTTTCTGTCTCTCTGTCTGTCTCTGACTTTCTGAAGAGTGCACGTACAAATACCTCTCCAAAAAAAAAAAAAAGTCTGCACTCTTGGTTCATCCACGGACACAGTGGCAACACAATGCCCTGTGAAGCTGTGGGTTTGCATCATAAGGTGTCTCTGTGTATGCAGGAGGATAGGCGCATCTCCCTGTGATCTGGGTTAGCGGAGCGTGAAGGTTCTGTTGGGTATGCCCATGCCTCTCTGTGTCTGTCTTTGTTTTTCTCTCATGGAATAAATAAATAAAATTAAAGTAAACTTGTACTCTTTTCTCTCATTATTGATGGGAAATGTTACCTTTTTAAATTTTTTTGGAGAGGTTTTTTGCTGTAAGTGTGCGTGCGCTCGCCAGGAAGACAGAGAGAGACAGAGAGATAGAAAGCGAGAATTCACTCCCCAGGAGGGCCACGCTGCATTACCTTCTCCTCTATTCTCCTCTTGGGATTTTGAGCACGCTCGGACACGTGCCTGGCGTGAGTTTAAACCGCTGGGTCCAGGACTCGAACTGTGGTCGACTACATGGGAGTTCAGCAACATAGCCATTACGCTAACTGCTGGTCCCCCCCCCCCCTTTT
>NW_006160129.1:2602723-2616085 GCF_000334495.1 Tupaia belangeri chinensis
CCATTTCCCTAACCGGTGGTCCCCCCCCCCCTTTTTTTAAAAGAGATTTTTGCTTCAGAGTGTGTGTGCACACCAGAGAGACAGAAAGAGACAGAATATCTTTTGTGATAAAGTGAGAAGTACATGTAAAGCAGTTGCTATATATCAAAGCATAATAGTTATATGAAAGAAAAGAACTTATACAACTGTTTGAGTTAAAATGACTATGGGCGAACTAAAATAACTGATTTTTTTCCCCATAGGATGTCATTTTATTCTTAAAAGAGAAACTGATAGAAAACCTTTGATTATTTAGATTTGGGTATTTACCAGAAAGCAAGAAATCTTCCCCTGGAGGGATAGCCATGTTGCACTGTCTTCTCCTCCATTCTCCTCTTGGTATTTCAGGCATGCACATACATGTGCCTGATGGTGGGTTTCAAGCCTCTGGGTCTGGGACTAGAACCACAATCAGCCATGTAGGAGTCTAGTGCCTTAGCCACTATGCCACTTGTTGGCCCTGTGAAGTGTTATTTTAACCTTGTGAAGTTTCTCTGAATACTTAGGAGGTTTTGGATACTCTTTTCTGTTCCACAGATTTACTTTCCTTTTTCTACATTAACATCAAACCTATAATTACTATATATATTTTTTTAGCGATTTTGTTGTTTTATTCTGAGATATCTTCAGGGTTTTTGGGTTTTTTTGTTTTTTTTTGGGTTTTTTTTGGTTATACTTTCTAATGGGTTGTTACAGATATAGGAAAAGTTTATGTTGCCTGTCTATAAACTTTTTAAAGTTTTTCAGTTGAGTCTTTTGAATTTTATAGGTGAAGTGATATCATCTTTCAACTTTTTTTTTTTCTGTGTGTATGTGGAGGGCAGTTGGGTATGTGGTATTTTTGTAGACAGCATTTGCTGTCATGATCGTCCTGCCTCAGCTTCCAGAGTAGCTGGGATTGTACAGGTGCACACTAACCATGTCAAGCTCTTTTTGTTTATTTCTTCTGAGAGAGAGAGAGAGAGACAGTGACAAAGAGAGGTAGTGACTGCATCTCCAGCAGGGTTATAATGCCATGGTCTACCCCCCAGCTTTCGGTCAGCTCCATATCCTGGGGAGGTATGTGGCCAGCTTAGTCTGGGGAGTCTGTACTTGAACCAGAAACCATCCCATGTGGGATTCCCTTACAGAACATAATGGTGCCGAGCTCTCTTTTGGCCAGGGTCTGCTCCTGGCCTCAGGCTCATGATTCTCCTGCCTTAGCCTCCCAAGTTGCAAGTTGCTGGGGCTATAGGCATACCACATTTGACTTTGGTTTGTTCCCTGCTTTTTCGTTGGAAATTTTTTTTGTTTGTTTCTTTAGGATGGGCCAAAATTCAAACCTGGGCCTCCCATGTGGCCTCAGCCTGCCAAATAGAAGCATCAATCAGTGTGTGCTACCTTGGCTGGGCCAGTTGACTTCTTAATTTGCTTTATTTTCTTCTTAATGCACTTACATCTCCTATATAATAGTGTTGAATAATAGAGATAACGGGCCTCCTAGTCTTCTGACTTAATTGAGAATACTTAATATTTCTCCACTTGGCTTAATTTTTAAGACTTTTTTTTTTTTTTTTAAAAATAATTGCCAGAAACCATGTGCACTTGTCAGAGGGAGAGGGAAAAAGCACCTCTGAGTAGGACATGGTCATGCTACAACCCCTTCTCCTCCATTTGGCCATCCTGTGAGCATTTGGGACACATGTGCACATGTACTTGGCATGTTTTTCATGCTTCCAGTGCCAAGATTCAAATCACACAGTTGGCCGTGTGAGTTCCAGCTCTCTTAACCACCAGGCCGTGGGGTTAGACCTAATTTTTAAGGTTTTTGATGCCTTTAAAAAAAAAATCTAGATAAAGGTGTTTCCTGATGCTTTCTCTTCTTTATATGTATTAATGCTTTTAAGAATAGGAATAACTTGAACAAGCATCTTTTTTTTTAAGAGTTATTTAATTTGTTGTTATTATTTGACGAGAGAGAGAAAGTGAGAAAACAAGCTACCAGGTCCCGGACACAAACCACAGTCACTGGGAGTCCAGCATCTTAACCACCATGCCACCTCTTGGTCCCATAACATATATCTTATTTATTCATTTTCAGCATCTATTGATAAAACATGTTTTTCTTTTCTGTTGAGATAATAAATTACATTAATATAGTTTCTATTATTGACCTGTCTTTTATTCTTGGAATGAAGTTTGTTTGATTACAATGAAAACTTGGTAGAATTTTTTGAATTTTTAAAAAAAATTTGAACATGTATCTATAGCTATGACTGGCCTTAACTCTCTTTTTCTTTTAGTTTTGTTTTCATGATTATGCCACTGATAGATTATCACACTTTCAGTCTATTTCTGTGCTCTGATATAGTTTAAATTATATAACATTTATTTGCTGCTTATAGGTTTGGTAAAATTTACCTGTTAGATCATCTAATTTTGGACATGTTTATTTGTGGATGTATATATGACCACTTTAAATTTCTCTTAAGGTGTTTTTATTAACTAAGAAAACCTCATGTTGATGGCTAATATGTTTCTTTTTGCATTTATAGCCTTAGCACCCAGAAGAATGCTAAGCTTATATTAATAGAAGATGCCCAGAAAAATTGTTGAATGAATTCTTACAGAGTTGAATAGTAACTTGACTTTTTCTAAAGTTTTATTTGAACTGTGTTGATTTTTTTCTTGTGTTTTCCCTCCTTAAAGTTCCACTTTTATCCTGGGGACCCAGCTTTAACTTCAGCATCTGGTATGTTGAACTTAGTGGTATTGATGACCCTGATGTAGTACAGCCCTGCCTCAACTGGTACAGCAAGGTAGGACTGTATTTTAATCCTGACTTTATGTTTAATGCCTATAAATGCAGAAATGTATTCATTTCTTGTTTTTTCCCAAGAATAATTAAAAATATTGAAAGTAATAATAATAAACATAATTAGGTAACATTTATTAAGCATTTACACTCTAAGCAATCTTGATAGCTCATTTAATATTTATAGTTCTGACATAGGTACAGTTATTCTTCTCATTATTTTACAGATGAGAAAACTGAGCACAGAGAGTTAAAATATTTGCCCAGGTCACACAGTTATAAAGTACCACCAGCATATGAACTTGGGCAGTCTGGCTACAGTGTACCGTTGTATTACTATTCTCTCTTGACCATAAATTTTGTTTCAAACTCTATTGATGTGAATCTTTTTTTTTTTTTTTTGCTATAGGGTGCGTGCGCTCGTCAGACAGACAGACAGATAGAAAGCAAGAAACCACCCCCTAGGGGATGGCCACACCGCAATCCCTTCTTCCCTGTTCTCCTCCCGGGATCCTAGGCATGCACACACACATGTGAGTTTTAAGCCACCAGGTCCGGGACTCGAACCGTGATCAACTACATGGGAGTCCAGCAACATAGCCATTACATCAACTGCTGGTCCTATAAATTCTTTCTTTATTTATTTATTTATTTGAGAGGTTTTTGCTACAGGGCGTGTTGCTCGCCAGCAGACAGAGAGAGACAGAGAGATAGAAAGTGAGAAATCATCCCCCGGGGGGGGATGACCACACCGCAATCCCTTCTCCTCCATTCTCCTCTCAGGATCTTGGACACACACGCACACGTGCCCGGCGTGAGTTTAAGCCACTGGGTCCGGGACTCAAACTGCGGTCGGCTACATGGGAGTCCAACGACATAGCCATTACGCTAACTGCTGGTCCCTAAATTCTTTTTTTTTTTAAGAGAGTTTTTGTTTGTTTGTTTGTTTGTTTGTTTTTGCTATTGGCGCATGTGCTTGTGCGCGCGCAAGAGAGAGAGAGACAGAAAGTAAGAAATCAACCCCCCTCCCCAAGGGAGATGGCCACACCTCAATCCTTTCTCCTCTAGTTCTCTTCTCAGGACTCTGGGCATACATGTGTATGCCCCTGGCGTTAGTTCCCTGCCTCCATGTCCGTGACTCGAACTGTGGTCTTCCATGTGGGAGTCGAGTTACATAACTATTATACTATTTGCTGGTCCCAGATGTAAATACTTTAAACATGTTTTCTATGGGACAGTTTTTCAGCCTGATAGAAAATTTAAGATATGGATATGATTGAGACTCCTAAAGCCAGAGTGCTATAAAAAGGTGTTATTGGGACCAGGAGATGGCATAATGGTTACATTGCTGGACTGCTACATAGTTCACCATGGCTCAAGTCCTAGACCTGGTGACTTAAAACTCACACTGGGCGTGTGTGTGTGCATGCCGCAAATCCTAAGAGGAGAATGGAGAAGGTATTGCAGGTGGGCATCGCCCTTAGAGGAAAATTTCTCGCTTTCTATCTCTATCTCTATCTCTGTCACTCCAGTGAGTGCATGTGCCCGATAGCAAAAATCTTTTTAAAAATAAAGGGGGTTATTGTTTAATATAGCAATATACTGTCATATAGTTAGTTATGATGAATCTTGTTTATTAGGGGCCTTAAAGAAGAAACTATTACAATAGTATTAATATGGCTATAGAATGATTCTATAATTATTTGATGAGGTAAAGTCTTGTTTAATTCTGTTGTGTGAGAAATAGATCTAATAATCCTTTATTAGTAAAATGTCAGGTATTAACTGATGTGCTTTTAGTCTTGCAGATCTTCCTGAAGATTTTATTTTCCTGCCTTGTAAACTGTACTGGTTATAAGTAATCTTTGTTTGTTGCTTATCATACAGTGCTTCTTTCAGTGACATCTGTTTGTTTTGTTAAATCTCAGAATATGTGTTTGTAGGGTTTTTTAAAAATTTTTTATCAGCTTGTATTTTTTGGCATCCTTCTTAGGGAGAAAAAGTAAAAAGTAGTAAATTGAGCCTCCACCTATCGGATTCTAGTTTACTGAGTTGTTTGCTTTATACCTATTGAATAGATAAACCTGATAGCTCAGGTTTAGAAAATGACCAAATTTATTTTTCTTTTGATGATTTTTTTGAGTCACAAAACCTATTTGTAGATTCGAAATACCTATACATTTGATAATAGTCATCATTCAAATAATAGCTTATCAAAAACCAAAAACTGGGGCCAGCACATGACTGACCACAGTTTGAGTCCTAAACCTGGCAGCTCACTTTCTCTCTTTCTCCTTCTCTCTCTTTCTGTCTCTCTGGTAACATTAAAAAATAAATGACAACAAATAACATTAAATAAATAAATGTTTTTTAAAAGAATCCCAAACTGGGACCAGCAGTTGGCGTAATGGCTATGTCTCTGGACTCCTATGTAGTTGACCGTGATTCAAGTCCTGGGCCCGGTGGCTTAAACTCACACGAGGCGTGTGTGCATGCGTGTCCAAGATCCCGAGAGGAGAGTGGAGGAGAGGGAGAAGGGATTGTGGCGTGGCCATCTCTCCTAGGGGGGTGATTTCTCGCTTTCTGTCTCTCTGTTTCTTTCTGTCTTTCTGGCAAACACACGCGCCCTTTAGCAAAAACCTCTCAAAACAAAACAAAACAAAACAAAACAAAAACAAAACTAAATGTATAATCTAATTTATGTGTTTTTAAATTTTATTTATTTATTTCAAGTTTTTACTGTAGGATGCATGGGCTCACCAGAGTGAGACAGAGAGGGAAAGTGAGAAATCACTCCTTAGGGGATGGCCACTCCACAGTCCCTTCTCCATTCTCTCCTCCTTGAGATTTTAGGCATGTGCTACCCATGTGCCTGGTGTGATTTTCAGGCCACCAGGTCTAGGATGTAAACCATGGTTGGCCATGTGGAAGTCCACTGCCTTGATCACTATACCACCAACTGACCCCTTATGTATATTTTTAAATGATTTCTGTGCTTTCAGTATCTGCATTGTAATGTGATTAGTAGATGTCACAGGATTTATAACTTTTATCATCTTAAATGGGCCTTAGTAAATAGTTGTTCTTTTCTTCAAAGTTCAAGCTCTTGAATTAGGTCTGGTTTCATTTGTCTTGGCTATATACTTTGTTACCTTCAACAGTCATTACAGTAGACTAGGTTTCAGTTTTGTTATTTGAAAGACAGAACTAATGATACCTTTTGAATAGGGTTTGTAGGGTGCTAGGGACATAGTAAATACTTAGTTATTTTCACTGTTAACATTTTGTATGGAAACAACTAAACAAATCTCTTTTTTTTATATTTTTTCTTGTGTTCTAGTAGTACCGTGAACAGGAAGCCATTCGCCTTTGCTTAAAACACTTCAGACAGCACAATTATACAGAGGCTTTTGAATCACTGCAGAAGAAAACCAAGATTGCACTGGAACACCCCATGTTAACAGATCTGCACGACAAATTGGTGTTGAAGGGTGATTTTGATGCTTGTGAAGAGCTGATTGAAAAAGCTGTGAATGGTATGAAATTTAGATTAATTACTAGGTAAATTTCAGGTATACATAGAACATTTTTTAAAATTGTCTTGTCAGTTATTCAATTATTTTCCTTTTAAATTATTTTCCTTAATTTTTTTTTTTTTTTTTTTTAGTTTTTAATCTTTGAAAGTTGTTAGCTCCTTGGATTAGAGATTTCATTCACATATCTAAATTTAAGCTGTCAGCTTGGAAAACCATGAATTTATGAATAATAACATTAAATAGTATAAGTCATGGTAGAAATAGTTCTGGTGAGAAAAATGAAATACTTTTGGTGTTAGTTTTCATATCTGTGATCCATTTTTATAAGTATTTTTGTTGATAACCAATTCTTTAACATTGGGTAGAGGAGATTGGGTCTTCAAAAAATGTTATTAGACAATTATAATGAACACAGTTACTTGTATTGAAAACAGCTTCTGTGTGGTGCCAATGCTAGATATGTACTCATTGATGTTCTTCTGTAGCCTGTAATCCGGCTTTGAGAGAATTGTTGAGTATTTGAACACATTTAAAGTCTCCTGAGGTAAATGCTTTGGAGGATGACATGCATTTGGATAGCTATGATCTTGTATGTTGTGTCATTTAAAACAAAAAGAGATTCTGTTGCTTGTAGAATGACTATATCTTTTTTTTAGAGAGATTTTTTTCTATAGAGAGCATGCATTCAGCAGAGAGACAGAGACAGAAAGTGAGAAGGGGGATGGCCATGCTGCAATCCCTTCTCCAGTCTCTTCTCAGGGTTTTGGGCATGCATGCATACACACACCCAGCGTGAGTTTTTAAGTATCTGGATCCGGGACTCGCAGCTGCATTTGACTGCGTGGGAGTCCAGCAATGTAACCATTATGCCATCTGCTGGTCCTATGGCTGTTTTTAAAACTACCACAGTAACTTCCAGTGCCAAAGAATACAATAGATGTTCAGTATAAAACTTGTGGACTTGAATTTGGTGTATTTTTTTATAGAAATAAGAAACATAGACTTTTTAGTGTTCTGTTTTTGTATATTTTAAACTTTTCACTGTTATGTCATCCATGGTTATTAGGCAGGGTACTCAAATGATCAGACATGGGATTGGACATTTTATAACTAAAGAAAACTGAGCTGCTTCCAGCTCTGCTGGAATGTTAAATATAATGACAAACCTGCCTTAAGCCTTATACACTGTTACTGCTTTATTTAAGTGATGATGATATTTATAAGTAACAGTTAGTATGGTTAAAACCATGTATACTTTGGAGTATAAACAAATAGAACATACAGGATAATAAATCTCTTACCAGACCATTAAAATGCCATCAGTGAAAGTATGTATGTATATATGCCGTCTCTAAGAGTGATTTCTGTATTTTCCAGTCTTATAGGATACGGGAGGAATGGGTCAATTTTATATTTCTTTTTTTTAATTTGTTTGGTTGGTTTCATTTTAAATCTTTATCATTAATTAATTTGATATCATTTTGTTAAGGGAAAGTAAACAAGCACCACGGGCAACTTTATGTAATTACTAGGCCTAAAAGAAATTTTATTTTTGAATGTCTTTAGTAGTATACTCAGTTGGACAAAAGTAATCGTTAAAAATCATATGTAACTTTTATTACTACAGAGACTTCTTTTATATTTCTGGCTCTAGAGAGGAACCAAGTTTGGAGAAATTGGTAGTAACTCTTATTTTTGCAAGTTAGAGCTACGTCATATTTTCTGTACTACTATGGGCTCTCCTCGACTGGCTTGGAATATAATTAGTTAATAAACATTCCTTTCAGGGTAGTTCAGTTTGCTGCTAACTTCACTGATGATGATTTGTTGGACAAATAAGGAAGTAAACAGTGCAGTTTTTTGGCTTCTGCTTCACTAAAACCACAGCAGACACAAGGACAAGAAGTTCTTGCCTGCTAACTAGGAAAGTCTAGAGAATCAAAGCATCTTTTATCACGCTTTTTATATTGGAGAAAACAAAAGTTACTTTTAATATATTTAGTATATTAGTATAATCTTAAAGATTTTTATTAGGTTGTCAGGAAAGTCATGACACTTTTTTTATATTTTTTTTTTCTTTTTTTGGAGAGATTTTCGCTATAGGGCACGTGCACTTGCCAGAAAGAGAGAGACAGAGAGACAGAAAGCGAGAAATCACACACCCCCCCCCCCCCCCGCCCCGAGGGAATGGCCACTCCGCAGTCCCTTCTCCTCCATTCTCCTCTTGGGATCCTGGGCACGCACGCACATACACCCGGTATAAGTTTAAGCCACCAGATCCGGGACTCAGACGGGAGTTGACTACATGGGAATCCAGCAACGTAGCCATTACGCCATCTGCTGGTCCCTATGACACATTTTTGCATAGAAAAACATTGGAAAATATCTCATGACTTTCCTGACAACCTAATAAAGTGTCAGACTATATTTCTCCAATAGGCTGCTGATGTGTTTAGAAACATCCCTGTATTTACATTTAATTTCATTAGAAGTGATTCCTGAACAAATATCTGTTACTCTTTGACATTGTAGAACCTAGTAATGATAGGCAAAAGCAATAACCTAGGAATATGAAAGTTTAAGCAAGTAGGGGAAAGATTGTACCTCATTTCTAAGAGCTTATTCTTCCTTTCCCCAAATTGTATCCATTCATTTCTTCAGGTGGAGGCAATAGGGCGAGAGGAAGGTGATGGGAGGGTTTGGAGTGGCAGCCTTGACAGAGTTCCCATACCAAGGTCCTCCCTCTAGCCCTGTAGCCAGCCAGGATCACCCATGAGCATACCCATTGTGTTTGGGTAGACCTGGACAGGAACCTACAGTTTACCACAAAGTCACTGGCATTATGTGGCATTGGGCTTGAAGAGCTTATTTTATTTGCTGTAGAAATAACAGTTAGCATTTATCTCCTCCTCCCCCCCCCCGCCCCCCGCCCATAGGGGGAAAAAGTGCATACTTGACAGAGAGAGACAGACAGACAGAGAAAGTGAGAACTTACACCCCAGGTGGATGGCCACACTACAATCTTTTCTCTTCCTGGGATTTTGGGCATGCACACACATGTGCCTCGTGTGATTTTTCAAGCCATTGGATCTGGGGCTTGAACTGCAGTTGGCCATGTGGGAGTCCAGTGCCTTGACTACCCCACCACTTGCTGGACCCAAAAATCCTGAGAGGAAAATGGAGAAGGAAATATGGCTTGGTCATCCTTCCTGGGTAGTGATTTCTTGCTTTCTGTCTCTCTGTCTCTCCATTGAGTGCATGCACTCCACAGCAAAAATCTCTCAAGAAAAACCAAAAGCATAATTCTTTAAGGATTTTTCCTTGGGCATGAATGCATTACGCACTGGGCAGGTTTTTCAGGCTGCCAGATCCAGGACTGGAACTGGGGATTCTGCCATTTGGGATCTAGCTGCCTTAGTCACTGCACCATTGGCTGGCCCTAAATTGGTTAATTTAATTGGTGAAAAGTTGTTCATAATTTTTTTTTTTTAAGGCTTCTTTTTTTTTTTTTTTTGGGGGGATTTTTTTTTTTTTCGACAGACAGAGAGACAGAAAGCGAGAAATCACCCCCCAGGGGGATGGCCACGCCACAATCCCTTCTCCTCCCTTCTCCTCTCAGAATCTTGGGCACGGACGCACACGCGCCCAGCGTGAGTTTAAGCTGTCAGGACCAGGACTCAAACCGTAGTTGACTACGTGGGAGTCCAGCGACATAGCCATTACGCTAACTGCTGGTCCCCATAATATTTTCTTGTATTCCTTTTAATATCTTTATGTCACGTCTTATTCTTACTCTTTTTTTTTTAATTTTTTTTTTTTTGAGAGATTTTCGCCATAGGGCACGTGCGCTCGCCAGACAGACAGAGAGAGACATAGAGACAGAAAGCGAGAAATCACCCCCCGGGGGAATGGCCACGCCGCCATCCCTTCTCCATTCTCCTCCCGGGATCTTGGGCACGCACGCACACGCGCCCGGCGTGAGTCTTAAGCGACCAGGTCCGGGATGCGAACCGCGGTCGACTACGTGGGAGTCCAGCGACATAGCCATTACACTAACTGCTGGTTCCAATGTCTTATTCTTGATACTAGTAATTTGTGTCTTCTCTCTTTTTTTCTCCTTGGAAGTCTGGCTAATGGTCTATTGTTTTCTTTCCTTTTTTTTCCTCTTCTATTTCTTTGATTTTTGTCCTTGTTCTGCCCCTTGATTATTTCTTCTACTTAATTCAGTTTTAATTTGTTCTTTTTTTGGTTTCTTAATATGATTGCTAATGCCATTGGTTTGAGATTATTTTCTTTCTAATGCAGACATTTAGTGTTAAAAATTTCCCTCTAAGCACTGCTTTTAGCTGTATCTTAAAAATTTTGCCATGCTGTGGTTTCCTTTTCTTTGAGTTTAAAATACTCAGGTATAACTGAGACATTTTTCTTCCTTTACAACTGCTATGCCGTTTTTTCCTCTTGTGTTTAATCATTTGGCCTGGTGTTGAGGGATGTAATGATAGTATCATTGTGAAGTCTCAGGATGCTTTTAACATTTAATTGTTAACTATGACTTGATTTGGGGTTTTTAAAGATTCATGTATCAGATTCCTGAATGTTTGAAATCACAGTGATTGATTTTCTAATGTTAAACCAACTTTGCATTTCTTAGATATGCTTAGGTATGTCATAAATTTCTTTTGGTGTATCTTGGATTTAGATTGATTAAAGTTTTGTTAGTGTTCTGACTGTTTTCTTTAGTAAGGTTGGCCTTCTAAGTTTTACTTTCCTCTTCCTCTTCAGATTTAGTATCAGTATTATCTTAATTTTAATGGGTTGAGAGGTTTACCTTTTCTTTCTGTTCTCTGAATATGTGCAAAGATTTGAATTGTCCTTTACCAGGTAGAGCTTTCCAGTAAAGCCATCAGTGCTTGGAATTTACATGGTTAGAAGTATTTTTTCTACCCTTTATTTCAACCTTTTTTTTTTTAATCTTTTTAAAGAAGATATAACTCTTGTAAATTTATGTGAGTTTTTTTTTTAATCCTATGTAGCAGCCATCTTTTGATATGAACCTTTAATTCATTTACATGATTGAATTACTGACAAATATAGATAGGTTTAAGTCTACCATTTTACTTATCTACTTTGTTATTTTTGTTCTTTAGTTCTTCATGTTAGTTGTTGTCTCTTGCCATTTTCTTCTTTTTAATGGATATTGGGTTTTTTGTCTTTTCTGTTTGTCTTTTCTGTATTATTTATAATTACTTTAAAAATTATAAAAAATATATCTATTTTAACTCAACAAAATTGATCAGTACCTTTTTCCTCTTCCCATACAGGGGCTGAGTAGACTTTCAATTCCATTTATTCCCCTCACATCTCATAATGCTCTTTTTAAATTTTTTTGGAGACATTTTCGCTATAGGGCGCGTGCGCTCGCCAGACAAACAGAGAGAGATGGAGAGACAGAAAGCGAGAAATCACCCCCCAGGGGGGATGGTCATGCCGCAATCCCTTCTCCTCCATTCTCCTCTCGGGATCTTGGGCACGCACACACACGCGCCCGACCTGAGTTTTAAGCCACCGGGTCCGGGACGCAAACCGCGGTCAACTATGTGGGAGTCCAGCAACATAGCCATTACACTAACTGCTGGTTCCCTCATAATGCTCTTTTGTCATTTATTTTGGTAAAGTCTTTGTTCATTAATTTTAATCAAAACTTTTTTTTATTTTTCTGTTTTGATCTTATATCTGAGATTGTATTCTACTTACCTTATGTACATTCTTTAGATTTCTAATACAGCCCAACTCTTGGATTTTGTTTACCCTAAAAAAATTTTTTAAAGTTTGTTTTTGTTCCATGAGAAAGGGAGACAAAGACAGAAAGACAGTCACCCCAAACATGGTCTTCACACCATTATCCATCCCTAGTCTCAGCCAGCCAGGATTATGGGCACTTGGGCACTGGGAAACACAGGGAGACCATAGAAAATGAACTCAGGACCTTCCCATATGGCTTCAGCACTGCAGAACATTGTGTTGTCACTGTGCTGTTGCTACTGGCTATACCCTGAAATTTTTACCTCTGTTTTAGAAAGATATTTTTGCTGGACTTTCTGATGTTAAACCAACTTTGGATTTCTCAGATATACTTAGCTATGTCATAAATTTCTTTTAGTATATCTTAGATTTAGATTGACAATTAACTTTATTCACATGCAGTTTGAATATCATTCCACTGTTAACAAGTTTCTGTTCTGTTGAAAAGTATATTGTCATTTTTTTTCTGCTTTTGTATTTTCTGTTGGGCACTGCCCTAGAGAGACAGACTGGCGGTGGTGGGGAAGTTGTGGTGGTGGTGGTGAGAAAGCATCCTCACTAACCATGCTGCAGTCGCTTCTCTATTTCTCCTCATAGAGTTTGAGATCTGCA
Source organism: Tupaia belangeri chinensis (assembly GCF_000334495.1). Lineage (NCBI taxonomy): Eukaryota > Metazoa > Chordata > Mammalia > Scandentia > Tupaiidae > Tupaia > Tupaia belangeri. The sequence goes on from NW_006160129.1 coordinate 2,615,507, forward strand.
TACATGGACTTGGTGCACTTAGCTCCCAGGTCCAGGAATCAAACCACGCGGTTGGCCATGTGGAATCTAGTCACCCCAACCACCATGCCATGGGCTGGCCTGTTTTATCATTTTTAACTTTTCTTTTTTTAAGGTTTGTTTTAACATAATCTCTCTGTTTTCTTTTGGATCTTTAAATAGTTTTATCTTTATTTTAGATTATTTTGCAGTTTTTTTTTTTTCTTTAGAGGTTTTTGTCTTAAGGTGTGTGCGCTTGCTGGGGAGAGAGAGAGGCAGAGGCAGTGAGAGGGAAAGGGAGAGACCACACCCCCATCCCACTCACCCTCCTGGTGTGGATGGCCACGCCACAATCCCTTCTCCTTCTGGGATCTTGGGCACGCACACACACATGCCCAGCATGATTTTCAAGCCACAGGGTCTGGGACTCAGGCCACAGTTGGCCATGTGGGAGTCCAGTGGCATAACCACCATACCATATACTAGTCCCTATTTTAAGACTCCCCATAGTTCTGCTGCTGAATTCTAATGCAGCAACTCTGTTAACTGTTGTGTGGGCCTTTTTTTTTTTTTTATTTCTTT
>NW_006160129.1:2616109-2643968 GCF_000334495.1 Tupaia belangeri chinensis
GTTAAAAAAAGTAGGTAAAGAGAGAAAGACATACACAGGCACTTCCAATAGGGTGCTCACACCACAGTGCACCCCTCACCTCACCCAGCTTGGATTTATAGGCATGCATGAGTGTACCTGGTATGCTCAGGAAGGCTTCAGGCTGTGGACCTGGGACCCTCCCATGTGGGTACAGTTGCATTACTGTTGCACCACTGTCTGACTCTCTTCCTATTTACTTCCACATTTCTATTTAAGTTTTTAATCTTCGTTACTGTGATGTTTTCATTTTTTTTCTTTTCTCTGAACTCTATTTTATTTCCTTTTGTTCTCTGACCTTATCTTTTCCAACTATTTATATCGACCTTTTCTGTCTTTAATCTTTGTGCTCCCATTTTATAGAGAGAGTGCTTAACTTCCTTATATTCATAGGAAAGTATTTGGCCATTTTTATCCATTGCATGGATATATTTTTCTGTTGAATTGGATTGATTTACCACTTTCTAAAATTTCTTCCTTCCTTTTCCATTTTATATCTTGGTTTAAGCCCTAGGTTTGTTCTTTTTGATTATTATTAATCTTTGAATCAGTAGAGTTTTTCCTAACTATTTTAGGGAGCTTCTTATGAGTCAAGAGTTAGGGCTGTATTCTAAGATGGCAAGATTTTTTTCTTATGATACTTATTTTCCCTTCAAATTCTTTTTTTTTTCCTCAGCAGTGTTCATAATGCAAAATCTCTTGCCTTTTTCCTCATCAGAATGCTTCCTGAAACATGGCTTTTTTTCCCCCATAATTCCTGCTCATTCATGCCTTTGTGCCCTGGTTTATTGCCTTTTCTCTGCCTTGATTACTTCCTTTCTCATCAATATTCAATTCCAAGTCGTTCTTCAAGGTCAGCTCTTTCAGATAGCTTCTCTTATTATTCTCTCACCTAATTGCTGCTACCTTTTCTTAACTTCTGTTTGTCTGAGTGCCTTATTTCTCATTTTGCACATAGATTGTTAGTTTTCTGCCAAGTACAGTTTCAAATACCACTTCTCATGATTACCACTAACATATATTTGAGGGCTTTACAAATGTGTAGTCTATTTTCCTAAGCCCTTTATATGAATTTATTTGATTCTTAGACCTTTTAGGGTAAGTATTGTTATCATTCCTATTTAGTAAATGAGAATGATTAAGTAATTTGCCTAAGACACCAGAACTAGTAAGAGACAGTGCTGAGATTTAGACTCAGGTATTCTGACATCAGAATTCATGCTCAGTACCACTAGTCATTATTATCCTAATACATATGTACTAGCGCAGTTTCCTAATACTGATTATTATATTCTAAGTATGCATAATTCCTATTTCTATTTTTAGAATTTGAGCAAACTGCTAAAATGAGTCATTTTTTTAAAAAATCTGTTTTAATCCAATCATTATTATTTTTTAACTTGTTCATTTAATTGTATTTATTATTATTATATTTTAATTTGACCAGAGAGAGATTGAGGGGGGGGGAGAAGAAGAGAGGGAAGGAAGCAGGGAGGACAGGAAGGAGAGAAAGTGAAAAAGCAAGCCTCCAGGTCTGGGACTCAAACTGTGCTTGGCCATGTGTGAGTCTAGCCCCCTAAGTACCACACTACCTGTTTGTCCCCAACCATTATTATTCTTAGGTGATCAAACAGGACTTTATGCTTTATACTTTATGCTTTATAAGTTATTTACCTATTTTAAATTAATTTGTTTGACTGTATTCTCTGTTTTGGTGAAAAATAAAATTTGATAGAAATTTGGGTATAGACAACAGAAGTACTGTAATCTTATGTTTTGTTTTATTTTGAGTTTTTATTGTTTTTATCTAATGAGTTTGAGCTTTTTTTCCCCTTTGGTAGAAATGTCCTAATCTCTCTTTTTTTGGGGGGAGGGGCGGGGAGGTTTTTGCTATAGGATGCAGGTGCTCACCAGAAAGTCAGAGACAGACAGAAAGTGAGAAATCACCTTCCAGGAGGGATGACCACTTTGCAATTCATTCTCCTCTTGGGATCTTGGGCACGCATGCACATGCACCCGGTGTGAGTTTATGTCGACTGCTGTTGACTATATGGGAGTCCAGCAACATAGCCCTTAGGCCATCTGCTGGTCCCTCTAATCTCATTTTTAATCATGTACTTTTAAGGTAGTTTCCACCATTGACTAAATGAACAGGTTTTACCCAGAGAATTATGTTTCTCTACAGTAGTCATAGATACAGGAAAAAAATGAGTATTGAAGCTCCAGGTATTGGACCTAGAGATTTTAGTAAAATAGTGTGAAAATGGTACACAACTAATTCTTGCTCTGCTTTATCCTGAGTGATATTTCAGTTTTTTGTTGAGGAGGGGCTTGCTTTTTTCAGACTTCTCATTTCCTGCTTTAGATTTTCGTCAAAATACTTACAGAAAATTAGCCACTGCCTGACTTTCTCTTAAAAATAGAGATAATTTCATCTCTAAATTCCTCATTCCCTCTGCATAGCCCTTCTGTGTTGCACCATGGCCAAACTTTCTTGCTTTTAGTTGTGTGATTTGAATAGTTAAAATTTGCTGTGTCCATTATTAGTGTTTTATCTTAGATTGCTGTTTAGGAGTCTACTCTGATATGTTTGTTTCTGTATTTCTCAGTTTGCGTTACAGTCTATGGAGAGAAAAGCATATAGAGTTTGGAATTGGGCTTTATTTGTTTAGAGTCCCTGAGTATGTCAACTTCTCTGAGCCTTAATTTTTTTTTAATCATTGTCATTTTTTTAATTTCGATTAAATTTTATTTTCTTATCATTATTATTATTTTAGATGTTTTTGCCGTAGTACGTATATGCTCTCTGGAGAGAGAGAGACAGACAGACAGACACTGAGAAAGAAAGTGAGAAATCAACCCCCGGAGGGGATGGCCACTCCACAGTCTCTGTTCTTCCATTCTCCTCCTGAGATCTTGTGTACATATGCACATGTACCTGAATGATTTTTTTTTTGAGAGGTTTTCTCTATAGGGCGCGTGCGCTTGCCAGACAGACAGAGAGAGACATAGAGACAGAAAGCGAGAAATCACCCCCCAGGGGGGATGGTCACGCCGTAGTCCCTTCTCCATTCTCCTCTCGGGATCTTGGGCATGCACGCACACGCGCCCGGTGTGAGTTTTAAGCCACCGGGTCCAGGACACGAACCACGGTCAACTGGTGGGAGTCCAGTGACATAGCCATTGCGCTAATTGCTGGTTCCCCCTGAATGATTTTCAAGGCACTGGGTCCAGGACTCAAACCTTTGTCAGCCATGTGGGAGTCCAGCGATGTAACCACTACACTGTCTTCTGGCTCAATTACTACCAGTATTAATAATCACCATTTTGTAGGTTTATTTATTTATTTATTTATTTTGGAGAGGTTTTTGCTATTGGGTGCGTGTGCTCGCCAGAAAGACAAAGAGAGACAGTAATACAGAAAATGAGAAATCACCTCCTGGGAGGATGGCCATGCCACAATTCCTTCTCTACATTCTCCCCTCGGGATCTTGGACACATACGTACATGTGCCCGGCATGAGTTTAAGCCACCGAGTCCGGTACTCAAACCACAGTCGGCTACTTGAGAGTCCAGCGATGTAGCCATTACACCATCTGTTGGTCCCTCATAGTTTTATTTTAAAGAGTAAATGAGTTAACCCATGTAATGTCTGGTATTCTGTAGGTACTCTGTAGAAGTTTGTTCTTTTTTTTGGTAAGATCTCTTTTTAGGAGTTACTTTCAAATTTGATACTGTTATGTCTAAATACTTTTCTTTAGATTTTCTAATGGTCTCCACGGAAGAGTAAGACATATCAAAGAAAATTGTGTGTCTTTTAGACTGGTGAAGTCAAAAGGAGTTTATTAGAGAAAGGAGAGTCAAATTAAAAAGTTGCCCAAACAAACTTTTTTCTCTAATGTTTGCTTGATTACTCTGTGCAAATGGGTATGATTTGTCAGGGCATTCTTATATACTAGGAATGTGTGTTTTGGAGGTAGGAGTTTTATGAGCAGTTAATGTAAGGAACTTCATAACATGAAGGTGACTCAGGAAACATCAACCGTGTGACTAAGAAACCACCTCACCCTCAGCTTTTAAAAAAAAAAATTCAAGCATTTATTATATTCTAACCATCTCTGATGCTCTGCTACTCACTATTTATGAGGTTAATTTTAATTTACCTAAAATAAAATTATCCTAATTTCAAATATTTTAAGTTTGGAGTACTCAACATTTTAAATTTTAGAAGTAATCTCTTCCATGTGCCTGACTATACATGCCTTTGGACATACCTGGCTCCCTTTATCCATGCTAAAATAAGCTAATGTGAGTATACAAAGCACTGCTTGTAGAAGTTTGGATGTTTTTTTTTATGAGACAGTTGTGTGTGATAGAAGAGAAATACACGTGAAGGTCTTAAAAGGTAGAGTATATACAGGATCTTCAAAAAATTTATGAACAACGCATATTGTAGAAAACTACATGGATTTTGACATTTTTTAAACACCACAATGAAGTCATTTATCTATGAATTTATCCAGCACTTGCTGGAGAGATAGAGACAGACAGAAGGCAAGAAATCACCCCCCGGGGGATGGCCACGCCTCAGTCCCTTCTCCATTATCCTCTCTGGATCTTGGGGACACACGCACATGTATCTGGTGTGAGTTTTAAAGCCTCTGGGTCCGGTACTCTAACCATGGTTGACTATGTGGGACTCCAGTGATGTAAGTATTGCACCATCTACTGGTCCCTTGTGAACTTTTAATTTTTTTAAAAAGAATTATTTTATTTAGCTTTATTTACTTATTTATTTTTAATTAGACCAGAGAGGGGCAGAGAGAGCGAGAGAGAGAACAAGCAACCCAGCCACCAGGTCTGAGACTCAAACTGCAGTTGGCCATGTGGGAGTCCAGTGCCCTTAACCACCATGCCAGCTGGTGGCCTCCTTCTATGAACTTTTCGAAGCCCCTGCCATGTGATTTTGTTTCTGCTACTGATACTTTTATCTCTATCTAGTTTTATATTCATAGAAAATTATATAATATTAGAATTCACATTTAAAATATGAATTTTAAATGTTTTATCTTCTCCTGAAGATCTATTATAAGAGTCTAGACCAAAGTCATGGGAGCTCCCATTTTCTTTTCTTTTAGGTTGTTGGGAAAGTTATGATGTATTTTTCTCTGGAAAAATGCATTATGACTTTTCCAATAAACCAATAGTTCTCTTGATACTAAAGAGAAAAAGTACTGGCACAGAATAGCCTCTGTGGGACTAGATTGTGGTGCAACAAATCAGTTTTATTTTTTAAAGAATTATTTTCTTTAACTCTATTTGTTATTATTTTCCAGTTTGATTAGAGAGAGGGCAGGAGGGAGTGAGAAAGTAAGCCACTGAGTCTGGGACTTGAACCATGGTCGGCCATGTGGGAGTCCAGTGCCTTTAACCACCATGCCACCTGCTGGCCCCCTACATCAAATCATTTTTATTATGGGATGTAAAGATTAGACATTTGGGAATTGGAGTAAAACCAAGTGATGGGAAATTACAAAAAGGAATTAAATATAATCTTTCCAGTCTTTAATTATCCTTTCCTCTTCCCATTTATAGTTATATTAAGGCCAGAAGTGATTTTTCTTTTTAATTTGTCAGAGGGCACGTGCATTCACGAAAGAGAGATACGCACAAAGTGAGAAATCAAGTAATACCCTTGGGGAGTGGTCATACTGCAATTCCTACTACCTACTTTTGGGATTTTAGGCATTCACACATATCTAGTATCTTTCTGAAGTCACCAACTCCAGGATTCAAACTTTGCAGTCAGTCATGTGGGATCTAACTGCCTTAACTACCAGGCCACTGGCTGGCCCCAGAAATGATTTTAAAAGATACACAAGTCTTTGTTTCAATAAAATAGAACATTTACTTGGAGTGTTTACAAATTATTTCATCTTATTTTCTACTGCTCTTGATTTGCAGCCTTAAATTATTCTCTGAAGTTTTTTCTCCCACATGACTCCTTATTTCTTTCAGGGTCTCAGTTTGACCTTCTGTTAATATCACATACCTATGGAGTCTAGCAATGTCTTTGTATCTAATAGGTATAATAATGGAGGAAACAGTTTATTTGAGTTGCCACTGAAGCAAATTGTTTATATGATTGTGTTACCTAATACTTTACTATTTATTTTTGGATAGAATGAAGTAAAACAGAAGTGATGTATATTTTATGAAAATATGCTATTGTGTTAGTGACATTAGTAATTTCTCTTTCTGTTTTTAATTTTTTTTCATAATAAAAAGTGTAAGGAGGTTACAGTATAATTTTTTTCTCATTCTTTAACATGTGCAGATGGCTTGTTCAATCAGTATATCAGTCAACAGGAGTACAAGCCACGATGGAGTCAAATTATCCCCAAAAGCACCAAAGGTAAGCCATACTTCCAGGTTGTGAGGCCTTTTCTGTAGTGTCTCAGCCTTCAATTTTCCCAAGGTAGTTCGAGTTGCATAGTACTCTTTTAATAAAAAAGCAGGTGCTTAAAACAGGATTCCTTAACTGGGTGGCAAAGTTAGTTTATTATGATAAAGGTTCTTTCAAATACTTTTGTTTTACTGCCATACCAGCAGGTTAAATAGTTTTTACACAGAATATAAACTGCTTTCATAGAGAACTGTAGACTGTGTTGTGATGGCACACATGTGTTTCTGAAGATCCTTAAGTTCCGCAAAATCGTTCTCTAAACTTACCTAGGCTTATGAGAAACTAGAAAGGGGACAGTCTGTTCTGTAGAACTGTATTACCAGATACCAATACAAATGAGTATTATAATGCTAATAAAATAGATACTAGTACTGTTAAATCTTTAAGAACATTTTATTGATCATCACAGTGAGCTCGGAGTCTTAAGCTCTGGGGCTTGTGCTTCCCTCTTAGATATATAATAGATCCTAGAGGGCATTTGCATCTCATGAGACTATTTTCATTGAAACTTAAATATAATCCAGAGTGTAGTCCATTATTTTCATGGAGAAAGAAATTTTTGTCAGTTCTTTTGTACTCACTGATTTTTCAGATAGTTAACATAGTGGAAAGTGTAGTCATTCTTCTATTTTATCAGTCATGTGTATGAGATAAATTTCTTCAAAGCCACACTGTCTGTTATAGCAAACAGACTGTAAATGTATATTGCAGACAAATGGATTGAATAAATATAATGCAAATGTACTGAGAAATGAATTTTTAGGTTGTTGTTTTTTTAACTATTTTTGAAAATGATACTGGAGTGGGGAAAGTAGGAAAAGGCAAAACTTCAATGAAAATGAGCTTCAAAATCTAAAAAGCTACCTGTACCTATCAATAGTAAAAGTAATTTGCATAGAACTTCTAAATAAGTAGCTGTTGAGTGTAATAGTAATGAAAAGCCTCAGTTTTGCATCTTATTATCTGTTTATAAGAACTGATAATACAGTCATTTTCACAGACCTCAATGAATTTAGTAAAAAGTTGGAGTTTCTCAATTTTACATAAGAGAATGCTGATACAGGGAAACTTAGCTAAAGTAATATATTTCAACTAAGGGAGAGTTATGAAGAAAACCTTAGGCTCTCCAATTTATATTAAGTGAGATATTTGAATCTTGTAATGCTTTGAATCAGCATTGAAATAAAATTATATCATCACTTATATAATATGTGATGTAAAAAGTAAAATTAAAGTCGAACAGTAAGTTTCTCCTTCAGAAGTTTAAAAAGTCTTACTGCTGGGAACCAGCAGTTAGCGTAATGGCTGTCGCTGGACTCCCACGTAGTCGATTGCGGTTCGCGTCCCGGACCCGGTGGCTTAAAACTCACGCCGGGCGCGTGTGCGTGCGTGCCCAAGATCCCAAGAGGAGAATAGAGGAGAAGGGATTGCGGCGTGACCATCGCCCCTGGGGGGTGATTTCTCGCTTTCTGTCTCTATGTCTCTCTCTGTCTGTCTGGCGAGCGCATGCACCCTACAGTGAAAATCTCTCCAAAAAAAAAAAAAGGCTTAACTGTTTATCTTTAAGCCTACCTGTGAAACTGATGGAAATAAAAATCAAAGTGAACTAAACCTTACATTTTCTCAGTGAGTAATTCAAATAAAGTAGTGGGTAAATTATGTGGGAACTGATTTCTGAACTATCGGCACAAAATTAATATAAGGAAATTATTGTTAATGAGAACCTTGATAACATCTTAGTTCTTAGTAGCTAGCTTTATGAACTTTAAAAGTGCTCATTGTACTGATAAAATTGCCTAGAATACAAACATGAGTTCTAATTTTTAATTGTTTTCCATCTTCATGTTGGCAATCCAGTAGTGTAGAGATTTTTGTCTTAATGTTTGTGTGGAGTATTTTATGTCTTCTCACATTCATGGCATTGGTCATAAATAAGTTGAAAATAACTTCCAATTGCCCTAGTAGTCTGAAAGCAATTGGAGGAAAAGAGCAGGATTATTATAATATAGATTTAAGTCATACTTTTTATGAGTCCTTTTACTTATTGTTTCCTTTTACTTTCTGTTAGTATTTTAAGGGATAAGTGGGGTTTATTTTTACCACTTACAGCAGTCTTTTGAATGAAGTTACTCTGAATTTGCAGATGTCCTTTGCTATTCCTTTAAGAGAAAGTACTGTTTCTACTTCAGGTGATGGAGAAGATAACCGACCAGGAATGAGAGGGGGGCATCAGATGGTTATCGATGTTCAAACAGGTGAGTGACACTTGCAGTGGAAAGGAAAAATCCTTTAAAAATTATGCATTTGGTTTTTCTTGAGAGATTTTTGCTGTGGGGTGTGTGCGCTCAACGGAGAGACAGACAGACAGAAAGCAAGAAATCACTACCCAGGAGGGATGACCACGCCATAATTCCTTCTCCATTTTACTCTCAGGATTTTGGGCACGCAAGCTCTCGTGCCCAGTGTGAGTTTCAAGCCATGGAGTCTGGGACTCAAACTGCTGCCAGCCACATGGAAGTCCAGTGCCTTAACCACTATGTCACCTGCTGGCTCCAAATTATACATTTTTAAATATTAGGTAAACATAAATATTTCTCTTCACTTATTACAAAGATTAAATACTATCATCTAACCAAATAACAAAGAAAATTAACATTGGTCATAGGCATTACCAAAAGCAGGCAGTGGCAGGTGAAAGAGGGGGGCTACTGCAAAAATAAGATTAAATTCTCTTAAAAGAAATATAATGTGCAGTCCTTTATCTTTGTGGAAAACTGGAGTAGTCCTAAATTTTCAGTGCACTTATATTTTAATATAGTAAAAAAGGAAATTATTAGAATAATAGAGAATTAAGGTATATTTTTAGGGGAATAAATATCACATTACATAGTTAAATATTGATTGCTATACAGTATTCATAAGTCTATATAAGTCATTTGTTTTAGTTACTCTGTTTTGCTGCTTTTTAAATTTTATTCTGAATCTTATAACTGAAAAATATTCTTAGTTTTCAATGGTCTAAGACAACTTAAATACTATTACATTTTTGAGGCTAATTCCAAAATTAGAATAGGTCATAAATTAGCGTCTTGAAAAGCTAATAATACCATGCATCTAGGATAATTGTATTTTATTATTTGATTAGAGAAAAACTTTTTTAAATAATTCTTTAAAGAATTATTTTATTTAACTTTACTTATTTATTTATTTAAATTTGCCCAGAGACAGAGAGAGAGAGAGAGAGAAAATGAGAAAGCAAATCACCAGTTCCAGGACTCGAACTACAGTTGGCCTTTTGGGAGTCCAGCGCACTTAACCGCCATGCCACATGCCAGCCCAAATTTGAGAAAAACTATAGAATGCTAGTAGCCATTCAGATAACATTTAACTCCTTTTAAGAATAAGAAATATTAGTTCTCATATTTTCTTATGTCGACTAATAGTGCTTTGAGAATTAAAAAAAAATTGCTTTTGAAGACTTAAAAAATAATAAAAAATATTATAATACAGATACTTTATTTGGCATAGTGTGATATCATAAGGTTTCATAAATAAAAACTGAATTATGATTTTTCATTTTAAAGTATTTGTCTAGTAACCCCTGAGCTGGTTTGACAGCATTATTAGGGAATCTGGGGAAAGTTCATTTCTTTTTTTTCTTTCTGTTTTTTTTTTTTTTTTTTAAGATAAGAGAGATTTTTGCTGTTGGACGTGTGCACTCGCCAGAGAGACAGAAAGCAAAAAATCACCCCCCCAGTGAGATGGCCACGCTGTAATCCCTTCTCCATCTTCCTCTTGAGATCTTGGACATGCACTCACACACACCCAACATGAGTTTTAAGTCACTGGGTCCGGGATTCAAACCATGGTCGACTACCTGGGAATCCAGCAATGTAACCATGATGCCATCTGCTGACCCCAGAAAAAGTTCATTTCAAGGTGTAGAAATTTGCTTTCCTACTCTTGACCCCACTTGCTAAACATTACCATTCTACCCTATGGAAATAGACTCAAGTCAGCTATAGAGTCTTTTCCTTTTTTATGGCCTGAGAGGCTAATAAATATATAGATGGTTACTTATTAAAGAGCCAGCTTTATATACAAATTGTCTTTTTAATCCAAAAAATAAATGTTTTATGAAAATTTGTATTTAGATTGTCCGTGGTAGCTTTTTCTTTTGCCTATAGAGCCTATAGAGTGGAATTTGTAATGCCTTTCTTTTTCTCCCTCAGCATTTTTTAAAAATTTATCTGTTTATTTGTTGTGATTTTCAAGCCTCTGGGTCTGGGACTTGAACTGTGGTCAACCTTGTGGGAATCCAGCACCCTAACGGTTATGCTACCTGTTAGGCCCTCCCTTAGTCTTATAAGGAAATTAAATTCCTTTTTAAAAAAAATTTGCTAATAATACACTGTTCTGGTTCATTCTGTAGCTGATAACAGAAATACCTGCTACTGAGTGTTTCTGAATATAGAGATTTTTTAACTCATGATTTGGAGAGGTCCAAGGTCCAGAGACCCTCTCTTATGGTGTCCTTCTGGCTACATCACCATGTGGTAGAAGGCAGGAGAGAATAGTCTATGTTCCACATCTCATTCTCTTACTCCTTCTCTTTACAAGCCCACTAGAGATCAGACCTTGAGGCCTACACTGATGGTCTTAATACTAATCTCCCCAAAGTCCCCCTTTCAACACCATAATTAGATAAAGTTTTCACCTCGTAAACCTATTATAATGCTCAACTCATCAATGTTCAGAGGATATATTCAAACTAGCATGTACTAAAGGATAGTTTATTTGAAAAGATCCTTTAATTTCTTAAGCAAATGTACTTTCCCTAAATTTGAAAGTAATATTAAGTAATTTATATTGAAAGTCACCTTATCTAGGGACAAAGGAATTTTATTAGTGCTCACTATGTTGACTACTGTGGGCAGTGGGCCGTATGCAATAGGTAAAGTACATGTGTAGGAAAAGAGAAAAAAGGTTTTTACTCTTTTAAGATAATTTATGAAATTTAAAGAAGGGAAATTAAAATATTTAAATGAATGGCAGATGTCATGACAAAACTTAATGTGAGCAAAGTCATTGAGGATTAAGTGCTAACTTTTCAGGTTAGAGATATTTGAAGTCAAGTGAAGTGATAAAGGTCCAGATGTTTTCTGTAATATCTTTGTTTCATGCCCTAGGTTTACTTTGGCAATATATTTTTAATCAAGTACAATACTTATACCTTAGAAAATTTAGGAACTTATTAGTCAAGTGATATTTATTTAGAGCCATTTAGTATCTCTGGCAAATTAAAAAGAGAAAGAAATAAACCAGAAATGTATTTTAAAGATTTTTAATAAAAAAGAACATTTAAGAATTTTTGTTGATGCATATGAGATAAGCTTAATAGTAAAGAATGGTTTTCTTTAAGTGGAATTTGAAGGACGTGGAATTTCCATTTTAACAAAGTTGGTCTGTAAGTAGTAAAATACAGTTTAAAGAAGCCTAGTCATTATTTAAGTATATAGTTTTAAGATTTCTAGAGCATGGACTCTTCATCTGTGTTTTATAAATCTTGTTTTCTTAAATATTAAAGTTTTAATAGTCTTCTGAATATTTTTTTCTTTTTCAGTTTGTAATTTTTGTCTTTTCTCTTATTGCTACCAGCTGTAAGGATAGAGTGACCATTTAAACAAATACATGGTGGCATAAATGTTACTACTGAATTTCAAAGCTTTCTTCCATCTTAAGGCAATTCTTTCATTTATACCAGAGTGGAGAAGGAATGTAGTGTTTTGTCCTGATAGATTTGTATGAGAAGACTTGAAAAACATTGTGGAAAATTGAATTAAAATACAAAAAATATACTCTTTCTTTTTCAACATGAGCTTCATCAAGTTCAAGCTACTTTTGAAAGCAATGATACCAGCCATTTCGTCCACCCCTTAAGAACTGAGGAGCTTGGGAATTTAACCATGCTAGTGCAGTCTTTTGTTTACATAATTGAAGAAAAATCAGTGCTTTCTAAGATTAGGAAACAAAGAAGTTAGAAGAATCTAAATCAGGACTGCTAGATGGATGCCTAATGATTTCCCCTCAAAAATCTTGCAGAATTGTCAATGTTTGATAAGAGGAATGAGCATTGTTGTGACGAAGGACTCTGGTGAAACTTTCCCAGGCATTTTTCTGCTGAAGCTTTGGCTAACTTTCTCAAAACACTCTCATGATAAGCAGATGTTTTTGTTCTTTGCTCCTCCAGAAAGTCAACAAGCAAAAATGCCTTGAGCATCCCAAAAACCTGTGGCCATGACCTTTGCTCTTGAGATAGGTCCTTTGACTAGACTACTTCCACCTCTTGGTAGCTATTGCGCTGTGATTTGTCTTCATGATTGTATTGGTAAAGCCATGTGTCATTATTAGACTCCTTCTAAGAAGTCCTTCAGACTCTTGATCCCAGTTGTTTAAAATTTCATTAAAAGCTCTGTTCTTACGTGCTTCTCATCTGGCCACAGTAGTTTGGCACTCATTAAAAAGACAGTTCACTCCACTTTAATTTTCAGTCAGAATTGTGTAAGCTAAACCAACTGGGATGTCTCTGGTGTTGGCTATTTTTCTGCTGTTAATCATCAGTCCTCTTTAAGGGCAGAAACAAGTGATACAGATGATCTGCTTCTGTGGACACCACATCTTCAGCACCATCTTGTCTCTTTTCAGGATAAGCTATCCATTTGTAAACTGTTGATTTCTTTGGGGAATTACCCCCATCAACTTTTCAGGAAGCACCCATGATTTTACCATTCTTTTACTCAAGCTTTGCCATAAACTTAACGTTGGTTCTTGCTGCAGTTTTTATAGGACTTAATCCCGTAGGGCTTTTTTCAAACATGCCTTATCCTTCTTGGTACCTCAATCTATTAATAGATCCTGCCCAGACATGTTATAATAAATGAATACAAGTTTAATTTGGTGCCAAAAAATACCTGAAATCTATGCATAGATTTTTTTTTTTGAGAGGTTTTTGCTATAGGGCGCATGTGCTCACCAGAAAGACAGAGAGAGATAGAGAGACAGAAAGCGAGAAATCACCCCCCAGGGGGGATGGCTACACCTCAATCCCTTCCCCTCCATTCTCCTCTCGGGATCTTAAGGCACGCACGCACACTCATCCGGCATGAGTTTTAAGCCACCGGGTCCAGGACACAAACCGCGGTCGACTACATGGGAGTCCAGCGACATAGCCATTACACTAACTGCTGGTCCCTATGCATAGATTTTTTCACCATATACAATTTTCCCATTAACTTTATGAAGACTCCTTTATCTGTCAGTTTTATTCATTTTAATCCCTAGACCTGGCACTTCTCCACTTGAGATTCATCAATTGTGAGTTGGGTTTTAACTGGGTGAAGTAGAAAGAAAAAAGGTATGTTCATTTTGTTTCGTTGTGGAACTCTGTTCCTTTAGAAATGTAAATGCCCTTGTGCCAGGCTGTTCTTTGTTATGTAACTGTCATTAAACTTTGAAAACCTACAGTCTAAGACTTCCCCCCTCAGTCAGAATAGGTACTAGAACATGGGCAAGCCCCCAGTAGTTTCCCCTTTCATCACACTTAGGCAAATCCCCAATATTAGGTATTTACAGAAATTGGTAGAGTGCTGGTTGTCACTTGGAGGAGTCCTTATTTCTTTTTTTTCTGGGGATAGGGATGGGGGATTTTTGCTATAGGGTATGTGTGCTTACCAAAGAGACAGAAAGCGAGAAAATCACCCCCCAGAGGGTGGCCACATTGCAGTCCCTCCTTCTCCATTCTCCTCTCGGAATTTTGGGCACACAGGCACATGTGCCCAGAGTGAGTTTTAAGCTACTGGGTCTGGGGCTTAAACCGCAGTTGACTACATGGGAGACCAGTGATGTAACCATTATGCCATTTGCTGGTTCCAGAGGACCCCTTTGTATGGAAATCTAAACCTTTAATTTTTTTGTAGCAATTATATAAAAGTGCTTTCACTTTTCAAAAACAATTACTTGTGGTGCCACATATGGTTTTCCTCGATGTACCTTAAAGAAACTTGAGAAGGAAGTGAGTAAACATGGGTTTGGTTGTTAATTACAGCTGTATTTATATGGCTGTACTTCTGAAGTGATAGACAATCTGCATCTTTTTCTTCCATAAAGTTATCAGAAGAGAATTCTGATAGACACCATTAAGGCTACAAAGTAAATTGTGATAGGCCTAAAATGCGGTCTTCTAGCAAGTGAATTAACTACATATTGAATTCAGCCAAAAGAGTAGTCTCTAGTAGTTTTGTAATCATAGCTTTATATAAGAATACAGCTCTTTTTTAAAAAGGAGGTAAATAAATCCTGTTGATTATCTGCTGGTCATAATAGTTCAAGGGAATGACTTGAGAGAAAAGAACATAAAATATATTTCACTTCCTAATTTATTCCTCTCTTTAGAATTCCCATGTCAGTTTAAGGTCTTAAAAAACTGCCCTTTCAAAAGGATTGAAACTCTTGTATTTTGGATGGAAAATTCATATGTGTGTTGTGATGAGAAAAGAAAAAAAAATTTATAATAATAATAAAAAAAAAAAAAGAAAAGTGCTCTTAGCAAAAAAAAAAAAAAAGGATTGAAACTCTTAATGTAAATATCTTACAGGACTTCATTTTTATCTTGAAGATCTGTGTTTCTTAAAGCCTTTTGTTCATTTCATTTGTTTTTCTCTCCATGTCTAGTTAAACTAAAACTTAAGCTAACTATCTTTATTAGCCTGCTTTTTCTACTTCTCTTTTTTAAAAACAAACAAACCAAAAAAACCCATGTATTTATTTATCTGTTTATTTGTTGTGACTTTAAAGCCACTGGATCCAGAACTCGAACCATGGTTGACCATGTGGGAACCCAGTGCTTTAAACTACCACACTACTTGCTGGTCCCTCTTTCTTTTTGACACATGAATTTTGTCTTAAGGTTGAGGTCTAGTTTGTGTCAGTGCATGCATAGTAAGTATATGCATTTTATAATTTCAAAGTGGACTCACTTAATTATGAAAATAGTGTGCCATCTGGTGGAGGATTATGCAGTCAGTACAAGTCTGATTTACCCCTAAGAATCAGAGTAGAATGACAGATACTACAGTTCAGTGCTTACAATTAAATTACCCTTTCATCAAGCAAAATGGTGTGAAGACACTGATGTGTTTACATGTTTTAACATTTCTACCTTATTTTTTAGTTTGTAGAAGATACTATGTATTACAGCTGAGTGAAAAAACAAACACTGCCAATCGAGTGTGTGTGTGTGTGTGTGTGTGTATTAAGTATCTCAAAGAGAGAAAGGAGAAAAGAAAGAAAAGCTAGTAGAACAAAAGTTAATGGTATACATCATTAATATTTTGTTTGTTGAAAATGATGACTGTGGTATTATTTTTTATTTGATTGTCATGCACTGCACGTGTGTTTTGCAAACCTGTATAATATACAAGGGTATACAATTAAATGTAAATAAAGAAATTATAAAATAAATAAAAAGATGTGTAGATTGGTACTACCATAATCAATAACTATAGGGTTGGCTTATTTCTGGTACCAAACTAGTATATATTCTATTCCCAATAATGTAATTGAATTTTAATTTTTGTGGGCTTAGTAGTGATAGATTGATTAGTGATTTACTTAGTGTCTTAGAATTAAATTGGTTTGATATATTAAACATAGATCATTACTGGCCACTTTATCTGCAATCCATCTCATTTCCTAGCTTGTCCTTGTCAGTCAGTCCTTTATGCTGTAAGTTCAGATCTTACCTTGCTATGCTTCTGCTTAAGATCTTCCATAGTTGCTCCATTGTCTGCTATAGTTAGGTTGAAAGCCTATCTCTTGTCCTTTAACCCCCTCCATGGTCTGCCCACTGTCTTTTTAACTTCATCTCCACCTGGTACCCTTTGTTCTTTTAATTCAAACAGTGCATTTATTCATCACATAAGCCACTCTGCATGAATTATTTAACTGAATTATCTTAATAACTTTATGAGCTAGGTACTGTATCCCACTTTAGAGGTTAGGAAACAAATGGACCTTGATGGTAGTCACACAGCCATAGTGATAAACTCAGTCTAGTAGTTGAGATCCTCCTGTCTTTTTATTTTTGGAGAGGTTTTTGCTATAGGGCGCGTGCGCTCGCCAGAAAGACAGAGAAACAGAAAGCGAGAAATCACCCCCCAGAGGGGATGGTCACACCGCAATCCCTTCTCCTCCATTCTCCTCTTGGGATCTTGGGCATGCACACGCACATACACACACACCCAGCATGAGTTTAAGCCACACAGTCGACCACATTGAAGTCCAGCGACATAGCCATTATATGCCAACTGCTGGTCGCCCTCCTGCCTTGTTTTCTTATTTTTTTTTTTGAAGAGGTTTTTTTTGCTATAGGGCTTGTGTGCTCGCCAGACAGAGAGAAACATAGAGACAGAAAGCAAGAAATCACCCCCCAAGGGGGATGGCCACGCCACAATCCTTTCTCCTCTGTTCTCTCGGGATCTCAGGCACTCATGCACACGCGCCTGATGTGAGTTTTAAGCCACTGGGTCCAGGACGCGAACCACAGTCGACTACATGGGAGTCCAGCGACATAGCCATTACGCTAACTGCCGATCCCCCGACCCCCCGTCTTTTTAGAAACACTTTTAATATGTTTTTCTGTCTTCTGTTATTTTCACTTTGCTTAAAAAATCTTCTGTTATATCCCTCGTTCTGCCATATTCTCCACAAAGCCACATTCTAATGTTTAGGTTAGATACCCAAACATTGTGAAATCTTTTCTGGGTTGTAAGCTCTCTGAGGATAAGACTGCATTTTCTTTCTTTTTATTCTTTAAAATATTTGCCACTTCAGATCACTATTCAGAAATGTTGAATATCACTCCTCTGAATGCTGGGAGAAATGGATATAGTCACTAGGTGGTGATCTGTTAAGAAAAATGGGAGGCTGGATGGTGATATAGCAATAAAACATAACTCCCCTAGGAATGTTGAACATGTGTATCTCCATGATGCGGGGCTGACTGGGAGTAAGGATGGATCCTGGAGTTTAAGTCTTTTGGAGGTACTGGCTTTTCTGTTTCTTGCTTTTTGTCTCCGTCTTTCTCACTCTTGGGAGAAATAAATGAACTTAAAAGAAAAAAGAGGGCTGGCTGCATAGTGCATACATAGCATGTTGGTTGAACCCTGCGCATTGAGAGCCAGAATTCACATGGCCAACCTTGGGTCGAGGCCCACCCCTGGGTGTTTGGGTAATATGCTGGGGTGCATGTGTGTACATGCCCAGAGTTCTAACTGGATGACGAAATAGTGAAAGACAGACTGCAGAGTAACGATACCCCGATGGGGGGGTGCTTTCTTTCTCTGGCAGTTAAAGAAAGAAATAAAGGGAACCAGCAGTTAGCGTAATGGCTATGTCGCCGGACTCCCATGTAGTCAACTGCGGTTCGCGTCCCGGACCCGGTGGCTTAAACTCACACAACGTGCGTGTGCATGCGTGCCCAGGATCCCAAGAGGAGAATGGAGGAGAAGGGATTGCAGCGTGACCATCTCCTCTGGGGGGTGATTTCTCGCTTTCTGTCTCTATGTCTCTCTCTGTCTGTCTGGTGAGCACACATGCCCTATAGCGAAAATCTCTCAAAAAAAAGAAGAAAAAAAATAAAGAGAAAAGATATTTAAGGCAGCTTAGACTGCTCCAGAATGTTCATGAATTGTTAAAGAATGTGCCACCATGAGAATGAACTTCTAGTAAGCCAGTTTACTATTTGCTGCAAATATTAATACTTTCTCCATTCTCTCTTCTGTTTCCTTCCTTCTCTCTCCAGTTCTTGCCAGTTATTTCCATTAGTTTTAAGTCTTCAATATCCTTTTGGATTAGATAATACTTTTGCTGGTGTTTATTTCTAGATAAGAATTCATCTTTAAATGACTTAAATGATTATATGATTTAATTAAATTTTTTGTTGTGCATTTTTATTCAGGTATGTCAAAAAGTTCCATCTGATTCATTTAATTTTACTATTAAACTTCAACTAAGACCACAAAGCTTTCATGGACAGGAATGACATCTTGGCTTAATTCCATTAGGATGCTTGCTCTTTGCCAGATTTTATTTTGCTCAGCTATCAATGAGGCTGTTGTGAAAATGTGGGTTTTCTTTGCTGTGAGAATTTATGCGTACAAAGAGACCTGCTTTTCAGAAAGAACATTGAGAACCCAGAGTCCAAGAGGAAGGGTTATTAAAGTTAATGAACCAGGGTAACCTTTTCCAGAGGGTACCCAGAAGCACTATAAAACAAAAAGGTCAATTGCTATTGCTGTTTTAGTTATATACCCCTCCCTCTCTGAGCTTCAGTATTGAGCAGGGTTAATTGCCTTTATAATGAGGCCTTGGCAAATAATTTTTAAGCCAGATAAAAATGCTGTGATTTTTTTTCTTATAAAATGATGAGTGTCTGGGTATTATTGTATGCCATTTGGGAAACAGTATGTTACTTAACTAATGATAATGAATGGTTTTATTATTCTGAGACATGACAGGTTTTTTTTAGTAGTTTAGAATAATTATTTGTCATTTATATAGTGCCAAAAGTGTTCTCAGGTACTGAATTATATATGGATTCAGATATGATAATATTGTTTTTATTTTATTTGTAGTACTTCGTATGTTTTGCATGTGTTTGTGTGTGTGTGTACATGTTTTAAAGGTAGAAATACCATTCATGCTTGATAATCTTCAGTGTTTTCATGTAGCTGATATCTGAAGAACTTTACAACACTGAGAATTTTATAAATAAAAATTCCCCGGGCCAGTAGGTGACATGGTGGTTAAAGGCACTGGACTCCCACATGACTGACATGGTTCGAGTCCTGGTCCTGGCAACCTGCAGTCTCACTTTCTATCTCTCTGTGTCCCTCTCTGGTCAAATTAAAATAAATAAAACTGTTTAAAAAAAAAAAAAGAAGTCCCAGGGAGGTTAAATGACCTGCACTTGGTCACCTAGCTAGCACTGGACCTTGATCCTGCTCCAGGGTGTTTTCCTTATCCAGAGAGTACTTAAGCATTGTTTTGACTTCTCTGGGTGATTGAGAACATAGAATTGACATTTGACTTAGAGTTTGAAATTATATGAAATTGTTAAAAATTTCTTAGAAGATAACCTAACTGTGAATGGAAAGAGGTTTCTTGAATAATACTATAGTATTTTCAAGTATACTTTGAATTGTAACCTTTTATGGTAGGACATAATTTAGATGACATTTGCCACACATAATAGTTGTAGGCATGCCTCTTGGTAGATAGTTTTACAATTTTCCTGTTTTTATTTAACTTAAAAAAAAATGTTTGATAGGCCTGTATAGTCAGTAGACACAAAACATTTACAGAGGGGTATACATTTGAATAAAGAAAAAGCACTATTATTCAATGAAGAGGGATCTGTGATACACAGTGTTATGTGAAAAGATCCACTGTTCATTGAGCAAGAAATCAGTTTTGTTGGAACCAAACAGGTAGTATAGTGGTTAAGGTGCTGGATTCCCACCCAGCCAACTATAGTACAAGACCTAGACCCGGCAGCTTGAAAATCATGCTAGGTATGTGTGTGTGCCCAGAATCCTGAGAGGAGAGTGGAGGAAAATGGATTATGATGTGGCCATCTATCTCGGGGGTGATTTCTGACTTCCCCTCTCTCTTTCTCTCTGGTGAGTGCATGTACCCTATGGCAAAATACTGAAGGAAAAAAAAATGGCACAATGATAAAGTTAATGAATATAATAGATATTTGAGAGCCATAAGAAACCAAATTGTCTAGATACTTAGAATGTTTTCAAGGTTAATTTGTGAGGAATTAAAACTACCACAATAAATTTGGGAAAAAATTTCCAGTTTTCGTGAGACTACCAAAGGTATGCAACACTTAATTCTTAAACTGTCTAATTTTAACTAATAGCTAGTTTCATTTATTTTTTTCAATTTTTAAAAATAATTATTTTATTTAACTTTATTTATTTATTTATTTTTAATTTGACCAGTGAAGGACAGAGTAAGAGAGAAGGAAGAGGGAGAGAGAGAAAGTGAGAAAGCAAACCACCAGATTCAGGACTCAAACTGTGGTCAGCCATGTGGGAGTCCAATGCCCTTAACCACCACACCACCTGCCAGCCCCCCCCCCCTTTTATTTTATTTTTTTTTAATTTTTGAGAGACTTTTGCGATAGGGCACTTGTACTCGCCAGAAAGATAGGAAGCAAGACATCACTTCCTGAGGAGGGGGTAGCTACGTACACCATCCCTTCTCCTCCATTATCCTCTTGGGATTTTGGGAATGCACGCAAATACACCCAGCATGAGTTTTCAGCCTCCGAGTCCAGGACTTGAACCACAGTAGACTACATGAGAGTCCAGCAATGTAACCATTATGCAATCTGCTGGTCCCACTTACAACTGGCTTTAACCTTCGTTTTTGTTACTGCAATAGAGAGAGACCACCACCCCCTATTTGTCAAAGGGCATGTGCACTTGCAGGAGTGGTGGGCAGCAAGAAAGTCTCCCCATGGGAAATTGCCATGCTAGTTTTATCTCCATTTCTCCCTCCTATTTTGATTCTGGGCATACATACTCTCAGCATATTTCTCAAGTTGCTAGGTTCAGGACTTGAAACTCAGAGTGTGCCATTTAAATTTGAGCCACCCTAACCAGCATGCCCCCCATCATCTGGGCCATAGAAAAATATTTTTACTGTAAAATTTTTTCCCTCAGAAGCATGATGTCCTTATGCTATACTTAATACCATATATTCCTTCTTTTGTTATTTTTGTTTGTTTTAGGTTTTTACCATGGGGTGTGAGTGCTTACTAGGAAAAGACAGAGGGAGAGAAAGTGAGAAATCACCCCAGAAGATGGCTGTGCCACAGTCTCTTCTCCTTCGATCTCCTCTTGGGATTTTGGGAAAACACACACACACACACACACACACGTTCCTGGTGTGGTTTTTTTTTTTTTTTTAAACTGCAGGTCAGGAACTTGAATCATGGATGGCCATGAGGAACCCAGCGCTTTAACCACCATGCCACCTGCTGGCCCGTGGGGTTTTATTTTTCACAATCTGAGTAAAAATTTCCACAGGTCATCAGTGAATAAAAAGGGGCTGAACTGTTAAAAAACTGGTAAATATAAGCCATTTATGGCATACTACAAAAGCTCCTAAACTGTTTGGACATCAGATTCATCTGAGATATTTTTAAAATAGTCTTTTCTTACCTATTAATAACGTATGAATTCAGCATTTTATTTCTAATTACTTGTATTTTTATAAACCTTTCAAAATAATGTTTCTGTAGGATCTTTTCTATATCCTAATGCTTAGGAAGTACTTGTCTAATAACTATTTTGAAAAATTACCAGTTTATTTAGAAGTACCTTGTGACCTTAGATAGAACTGGGTCTGTGCACTTCTGCTTATTTTGTCTTTATTGTTCTACACCTTTTTTTTTTTTTTTAATTTTCATAGAGACTGTTTATTTGTTTGGTGGCTGGGATGGAACACAAGATCTTGCTGACTTCTGGGCATACAGTGTGAAGGAGAACCAGTGGACATGTATCTCTAGAGACACTGAGAAAGAGGCAAGTTGTCAGACTTTTTCCTACGTCTGTTACAGCAGGGGCATGAGTGTTCACTTCTTTTTCTACATGAATGTATTTTTCTCTAATTTCTGTCTGCAGTGATAGCAAAAGAATTTGTGGTAAACGAGTTTGGTTTAAGTGCTTTTGCATTCCAGCTTGTAAACCTGCTTCTTCAGCTGCTGTTTCACAAACAAATCTATTTTATAGAGATAGTTAGCAATGGGTATTTTTATATCACTTGGGATTTAAATTACTTTACCACAGAAGTATTATTGTATAACTGTCTTCTTTCTCCTGTCCTGTCTTTTCTGCTCTTATTTTTAATATTCATTTTATTTTTATTTCCTCTGGAAATATGTACTTTTGATCCTGACCCTCACTATCTAATTATTTGAACCCTCACTGTTCGACTATGTATCAGTTTTTATAAGTGATATATATTTTATTTTTAATTAAAATTGCATATATGTATGCATATGTCTGTCTGTACATACATACATAAAGGCATTTTCATAGTGAATAAGATGGCTTAGCTTTCCATAGTGAAGAAGGTGGTTTTAAATTAAACAGGTGAGAAAGCAAATATTACTTCACTTGTTATTTTTTCAAATCTTTATTGATTTTTTTTGTTTTCGTTTTTCTTTTTTTTTTGGTAATTTTCCAGAGGGCATGTGCGCTTGCCAGAGAGGGGCAGAGAGACAGAGAAAGAGGGAGAAGGAAAAAGTACCTCCCAATGGGGTATGTTCATGCTACAGTCTGTTCTCCTCCATTTCTTCATCCTTTTGGGGTTTTGACCCTTCATGCATACATGCCCACCCTATTTTCCTAGGCACTGGGTCTTGGATTTGAACCACACAGTTGACCATGTGGGATCCAGCTCTCTTTAATCACTAGGACATGGGTCAGCTGTATAGAGTTTTTCTATTGCTCTCTCTCTAAACTGTTTTATATTTTGAATTGAAAAATAAACTCTTAGCAAAACAGTATTACAAACCACCAAAAAAAGGGGGGGGCGGGGATAAAAGACCTAATTCAAAACCTACTGATTTAGACCGAGGAAGGCCATTTTTTATTTTATTTTTGAGAGATTTTTGCTGTAGGGCGCATGCGCTCAGTGGAGAGACCGAAAGCAAGAAATTACCCCCCAGGAGAGATGACAATGCCTCAATCTCTTCTCCATTCTCCTCCTGGGATTTTGGCTATGCAGGCACACACACCCAGCATGAGTTTTAAGTCACCAGGTCCAGGACTTGAACCATGGTTAACTACATGAGAGTCCAGCAACCTAACCATTATGCATCTGCGGGTCCCAGGAAGGCCATTTTAAAAGCTGTGATGCTGTGTGGGTTGGTTGGTTTGTTGGTTGGTTGATTGGTTTGGTTTTTAGAGGTTTTTGCCTTTGGGTGCATGCACTTGCTGGAGAGAGACAGACATAGTGTGAGGGAACGTGAGAAATTATCTCCTGGGAGGATGGCCACTCTGCAATTCCTTCTCCTCCCAGTATCTTGGGCACCCACGCACACGCACCCACCGTGATTTTCAAACCATGTGAGTCTGGGACTTGAACCACAGTCTTCCATGTGGGAGTCCAGCAACACAACTGCTGCGTTATCTGCTGGTCCCCTAATGCTGTGTTTAATCCTAGGAAGCTGGGTTCTTGGTTACACATTGTATTTCAGGATTAATCATTTAGGTAGTTCTCACTTTTTGAAAAAGACCTTAAAATTCTGATTTATTTTTCTTACCCCTGTTTAAAGTATATAAAAATGGCCTTCTCTTTTCAGTATCGAAGGATCATTTTCTGAAGTAATTATGCTTATCCCCAACAAAAATAAAGACAGATATTTAAAAAAATGACATTTCTCCAAAACTGTTTTAAAACTAGGTTGATTACATCCTTAATTATTTTTGCAGTAAGCCTCCAATACATTCTGAAATTCTGTCTTCATTGACTCTATGTAAATAGTGTCTAAGTTCCAAAAGTTCTAGCATCAGGATTGCATTTCAGATGTCTTTTTTGTGTTTCTTTTGACCTGATTCCAGTTTTATGATTTCTTGAACTTTTTATCTCCATTGTTGATTCCCAGATCTATTCACTATTCATCAATAGTCTTTTAAAAAGGTGAATTAGGGACTGGCATGTGGCATGGTGGGTAAGCGTGCTAGACTTCCACATAACCGACTGCAGTTCGAGTCCTGGACCTGGCGGCTTGTTTTCTCACTTTCCGTCTCTCTCTAGTAAAATTAAAATATATAAAGTTAAGGGACCAGCAGGTGGCGTGGTGGTTAAGGCACTGGACACTCCCACATGGCTGACCAGGGTTCAAGTCCTGAATCTGGTGGCTTGCTTTCTCACTTCTTCTCTCTCTCTCACTCTCACCCTCTGTTTCTCTCTGGTCAAACTAAAAAGATAAATGAATGAATAAAAATAAAATAAAATAAATAATTATTAAAAAATATATGTATAAATGAAGTTAAATAAAATAATTCTTTAAAAAAAAAAGACAAATTAGGCCATGTGACACTTCTGTTCAGTTTCAGTTACATTCTATCTGTTACAGTATAGGTACCCACAAAACTTCAGTGGCATGTAGGAATATGCATTATTTGCTCATGAGCCTACAGGTTGACTAAGTCATTTTTTAGATTTTTGGCTGGGCTTTCATTTGCCTGGGAGTCATCTGTCTGTTGGTGGTCTAGGATGGCTTCACGTAGAACTACTTGGCTGTGTTCTGTAGAGTTGCTCACCTTATTGTAGGCTAGCTGGGACTTGCCTTTATGGCAGGGGCAAGGCTGTACGGGCATGAAGTAGACATGAGCAATCCATCATATTTGTTTTTGACCCGTTAGCAAAAAAAGGTCATGTAACCAAATCCAGACATTGTATGTTGGAGAACGCTGTTTAAGGGCATAGATACAAGACATTTGAGAATAACAGTAACAATAAAGCTAACCCTGGGGCTGGCAGGTGGCATGGTGGTTTGGAGTGCTGGATTCCCACATGACCAACCATGGTTCAAGTCCCGAACCTGGCTGCTTTCTCTCTCTCTCTCTCTCTCTCTCTCTCCCCTTCTCTGGTCAAACACACACACACACACACACACACATCCATCCATCCATACATACATAAAAATAATTGTTTAAAAAAATCAAAAATAAAGCTAACCTTAACCCTTAGTTCCTTTTGCTTAGAGCAGATGTTCCAAATTTCTCATTAAAGTTTGGCCCATCTACTTTTCCAGTCTCTACTCCTGACTTTATGTTCCAGTCATACTTATAGTTGCTGAAATTATTCAATTTTTTCCCACCTGTGTCCTTTGGTAATGTTGTTTTCCCTGTTTGGTATTAACAGTGGATCTCCCCCTGCTCGTCCAATTTTTACCTAGTAAATGCTGATTTATTCTTTTTTTTAGAGAGAGATTTTTGCTATAGGGTGCATATGCTCACCAGAGGGACAGAGAGAAAGAAAGCGAGACACACACACCCCCCCCCGCAGGGGGGGATGTCCACACCACAGTCCCTTCTCTTCTCTCTTCTTAGGATTTTGGGCATACATGTACACAGCGTGTTTTAAGCCGCCAAATCTGGGCCATGAACTGCAGTCAACTACATGGAGTCCAGTGATGCAACCATTAAGCCATCTGCTGATCCCAATTCTTTAAAATTCAGTTCAAACTTCACTTCCTTGGTAAAGCCTTTCTTTAACCTCCTCATGTGGAGTTAACAGCTTCTTTTGGTGTGCCCACTTAACCCCTTTTAGTACTTGAAATGGTTACTCTAATGATTGGTTTATCTTCCTGTTTCCCTAGTCTCTCAGTTCCTTGAAAGCATGAATCATTTATCTTAGAATTTATGCAGTTTAGAGATGTGACACATATGCTTACTCTTTAGTGAATAAATAGGTGAAGTAAGTTAAATGAGAAGTTAGTGTTGGAGAAAAGCAAGTAAATGATCAATACAAGTGTATTGTCCCTCAGTATTCATGGGGGGTTGTTTCCAGGATTGGTACACACACATACACACATAGAGTCATACCAAAATTGCATATCGAGTAACGTAATATTTGCATACAACTTAGGTATATCCTCTTGAATACTTAAAATCATCTCTAGATTATTTATAAGTAATCTCACAATCAGGTGTAAGTAAAAAGAAAATGATAAGAACTTTTCAAGCCTCTCTCTCTTAGGAAGCCACTTGCTCTTCCATTTCATAACAATTTGTGTAGCCTGGCTGCCTCCACTGTTAGTGGATACCAAGGCCAATTGTACAGATGAGAGTGGCTGCTTTGGGATGGGATGGGGGCTTCAGGGGTCTTTAAAGGTAATGTTGATATTCTGCTTCTGAAGCTAGGCATGGGTTGATAATTGCTCTATTATTTTTTATGCCATCTATATGTTACAAGTAATATTTAGAATGCAGTTAGTAATTATGTTATAACTAGTGCTGGAAAAACATTATTATGATGAGAACACTTAGTTTCTGTTATTTTGAAGTCAATAGCAATAAGTAAAAGGGTGTGTGACTCAGTACTGGAGTGCAGATTTATTATGGTTTATTTTTACTTCATGTAAACATTAAAAACCCTTTTTAAAAAATTTACTTATTAAGTTGTAATATATAGCCTAGCATAAATGTTCATTCCTTCCAAAATAGAGCGGTTAATATTTCATATGTCTATTTTTATTTTCTATGCTAGTGAGTACAAATTATTTGATGATACTGCAGGGTATGTATTTTAAAATATGATATGTAAGTGAAAAGCAAAATTAACTTCATTTTAATTTACCTAAGTTAAACATGTATCTAGGGTTCACTGTAGTGGCACAGGGAGTAACACTTCACTGTGATGCTGGACTTACAGTTCATGTCCTAAGACCTCCTCGTACATGCGATGTGCACATGCCGATAATCTAGCCTCTGCATGCCTATTGCTGGATTGTGGTGTGAAACCAGCTCTAGACTCTGAGAGTTGGTCTTTCTTTTTCTTAGAGAGGTTTTTGCTGTAAGGCTCGTGCGCTCACCAGAAAGACAGAGAGAGAGAGAAAGCGAGAAATCACCCCCCCCCAGGGGGGGGATGGCCACGCCGCAATCCCTTCTCCTCCATTCTCCTCTCAGGATCTTAGGCATGCATGCACACATATCTAGCATGAGTTTAAGCCACCGGGTCTGGGACTCGAACCGCGGTGGGCTACATGGGAGTCCAGTGACATAGCTATTACGTCAACTGCTGGTCCCAGAGTTGGTCTCTTTCTTTCTCATTTTCTTTTCTTTTCTTTTTTTTTTTTTTTCTTTTTTTATAGACCACAGATTAGTTTATTTTTAACACCCATCAAGCCATGAATTCATAGGGAATAGGTTCCAGTAGCTCAGGCTCCTTTTCACTGGTTCTCACAAAGTGTGCTTCTCTGGGTGGAGCAGGCTGGCGCTTTAGTTGAACCTAGGTACTTTTCTCTTCAGCTTCTTTTTTTCTCTGGTCATTTTCCTTCACACTTTTTAGGAAGCTATCTCTGCTCTTAGAATGTTTAATATGCTCAATATGCACATTGATTCTCTTGGCAAGAATCTTGCCCTTAACTTGTTTACAACAATGCCAACAGCATGCTGGGTAACATTGTAGACTCTTCCAGTTTTGCCATGGTAACATTTGTGGGGCCTTCTTTTTTGAACATTACCCATTCCCTTAATGTCTACAATATCACCTTTCTTGTAGATT
>NW_006160129.1:2644006-2664809 GCF_000334495.1 Tupaia belangeri chinensis
CTAGAAAACATATATCGGGTGCCTCTCCTCTTTCTCTTTGTGTTCGTCATTTTGGTTAATTACTGAAAGATGGCGGTTCCGGCCAAAAAACCTTTCTTATTTTCTTATGGGAGAAACAAACTTTAAAAAAAATATATGTATCTAATAACACAGGAGATTAAAATATAATAAAATGATTCAGTTCTTAAAGAAAATATTTTAAATGTTCATGTAGGGACCAGCAGTTGGCATAATGGCTATGTCACTGGACTCCCATGTAGTTGACCACAGTTCGAGTCCTGGACTTGGTGACTTGAACTTATGCTGGGCACGTATGCATGTGTGCCCAAGATCCCAAGAGGAGAATGGAGGAGAAGGGATTGCAGCGTGGTCATCTTCCCTGAGGGGTGATTTCTCACTTTCTAACTGTCTGTCTCTCTTTGTCTTTCTGGTGAACACACGCATCCTATAGCAAAAACCTCTCAAAAAAAAAAGTTCATGTAAACATGCAAGTAATTTATAGATTTTAAATAAATGTTATTCTTAAAGTACTAATATTTAATTTTTTAAAAAGACATTTTATTTTTGAGAGATTTTTGGTATAGGGTGTGTGCTTGCCAGAGACAAAGAGACAGAAAGCAAGAAATCCCCCCCCCGTGGGGGATGGCCACACTGTAGTCCCTCTTGGGATTTTGGGCATGCATGTACATGCACCCAGCATGAGTTTTAAGCCACCGGGTTTGGGACGCAAACCATGTTCAACAACATGAAAGTCCAGCAGCGTAATCATTATGCCACCTGCTGGTCCTAAAACAGGCATTTTTTTTTTTTAATTAACCCTAATCTAATTCCTTCAGTATCCTTTTTAAAGGTTCACTATTAAAATTCTTTTTTTTTTTTTTTTTTAGAGAATTCTGTCTTAGGGCGTATGTGCTTGCCTGAGAGAGAGAGAGAGAGAGAGACAAAGACAGAGACAGAAACAGTGAGAGGTAAAGTGAAAAATTTCTGCCCCCTCCTACCCATGAGGATGGCTATGATGCAATCCTTTCTCCTTCTGGGTCTTTGGTACGCACACACGCATGTCCAGTATGATTTTCAAGGCACTGAGTCTAGAACTTGAACTGTAGTCAAGCCACGTGGCAGTCCAGTGACATTAATGTTACACCACCTGCTGGCTCCAAAATTCAAGTTTTTTTGTTTTGTTTCATTGTTTCAGGTTTGGGTTTTTTGGGGTTTTTTTTTTTTTTTTTTTGAGAGGTTTTTGTTATAGGGCATGTGCACTCTCCAGAAAAGCAGAGAGAGACAGAAAGCGAGAAATCACCCTCCAGGGGTGATTTTTGGTTTCATTCATGGATTATAGAGTAAAAAGAAATGAAACATAGCTCTTTTTTTTAATTTTACTGTTGTTCTAGTACTTCTCAAACTTTATGGTTTCAGGATCCCTTTATAGTTTTAAACAAAATCCCATTGGAAATGGCCACCAGATGGCATGGTGGTTAAGGTGCTGGATTCCCACATGGCAGACCATGGTTCGAGTCCTGGGCCATGCAGCTTGCTTTCTCACTTTCTTTCTCTTTCTCTGGTCAAATTAAATAATAATAACAAAAAAATTAAAATTAAATAAACAATTTTTTTGGTGGGGAGAGGTTTTTTGCCATAGGGTGTGTGCGCTCGCCAGAAAGACAGAGACAGAAAGCAAAAAATCACCCCCGGGGGGGGGGGGGACCACATCACAATCCCTTCTCCTCCATTCTCCTCTTGGGATCTTGGGCACGTACGCACATGCGCCCAGCATAAGTTGAAGCCACCAGGTCCGGGACTCGAACTGCAGTCGACTACATGGGAGTCCAGTGACATAGTCATTACGCTAACTGCTGGTCCCAATGAATAGTTTTTTTAAAATAATAAATAAAATAAATAATTCTTTAAAATTCACTGGACTTTTCAGTTTATTTAGGCTATACTTGTTGAAACTGACTGCTTTAATCAGACATAAAGCTGAGAACTTTAAAAATATCTCTTTATCTTTAATACACAGTAACAGTAATAAACCTATTACATGGTAACATAAATTTTCAATAAAAATAAGTATTTTCCAAAAATTTTAGTGAGAAGGATGGCATTGTTTTACATTTCTGTGAACTTCTTTTATGTCTAGCTTTAATTGAAGACAGCAAAATTCTCATATCTGTGTCTGTATTTGCTCCCTTGTGACGTGTTGTTTTGTGCGAAATAAATGAAGGAAATTGGACCTCATAGCAATGTGTTTTTGTAAGGGGAGTAATATTTTAATAGCTTTTTCAAATAATTGCATACGTTCTTTGATCCTGTACACCAGATTGACAAGTGGTTGTTTATTAAAGGTAGATGCAGTATAGATTCTGAAACTGTAGCAATTAACTTTTTAAAATAATTTTGCCAAAGTGCATGTTCACTCACCAGAGAGAGTGGGGGAGAGGGAGAAAACACTATCTCCCAGTCAGGTGTGGTCACAGCACAATCCCTCCTCCGTTATTTCTCTACCTTATTGGGATTAGGGGCAAGCATACACACACACTCAACATTTTTCAAGCCACTGGGCCCATGATTCAAACTGCATGGTTGACCATTTGGGATCCATCTTCCTTACCACTGAGCTATGGTGCTGGCCCTAGCTAACCGTTTGTTTGTTTGTTTGTTTAGTTTTGCTATAGGACATATATGTTCACCAGAGAGAGAAAGTGAGAAAGTACCCCTGGGGGGATGGCCATGACTCAGTCCCTTTTCCTCTTGGGGTTATGGTGATGCACACACATGCACCAGGCATGTTTTTCAAGCCACTGGGTATGGGGCTTGAAACATGCTATTGGCTGTGTGGGTTTCAGTGACACTCGTGGCTGACCTCCAGCCAACATTGTATATTATGTTAAAATTTACTGGTCTGTCTTGCTTTTTGAATGGATCTTTTACCCATGCCTGTTTTTTTTGTTTTTTGTTTTTTTTAACTCATGTGTTGGTTACTTGAAAAATACTGGTTCACGAGATTATACACATCTTCAATAACATTTTAATAGCTAGTGTCCAAGAAACTACATCTGTTAATATCTCTGTCAGTCTCATTAGGAAAAGTCTTTTAAGTATTGAGAGTGTCAGATCACAGTGGCAGAAGTTCTCCAACATTCTAATTTTTGCTTAAAATGTGCATTATACCATTGACATCAATTTTGTTAGTTTTTTCTCAAAGCAATATGCTTTCTTAAGTTTTGAGGAAGTCTCTGCCATAACCATAATGTCTGGATAACAATACTTTGATCATTAGTTATTCTAGCAAGTAAATAGTAGTGTTCCTTGGGGGAAGTGACTATATTAGCTTGCAGTTCAAACAGTTGCATAGGTACTTTTCCTTGAAGCAACCAATCTATTTCGAGTGGCATTGTTTTATAGTTTTCTAAGTCTCTTTATTGTTGGCTTGATAGAAGTCAGCTGGATTCACATCTGCTTCTGCATTCAGTTTGTTGCTATATCAGAAAGACATGTTGCTTCAGGAAAACTTGATGTGCACTTATAAGAGAATGAGGATGAAAGGGACACAGTTTTATCTCTGCATTGCTATGAAGATAATTTTGACCTGGTGGACTCCCTGAAGTGTCTTAGAGACCCTAGAATATACTAAGGACTGCTGCTTTAATCCACAATCCCTATTCCGATACAGAGTTATCCCGGTCATGTCCTTTATAAACATCCCATAGTCCCCCTCATCCTGCTCCCCATCCCTGATCCAGGGTTTAGTCCATGAGCACCCATTGTATTTTGGTGTCACACTTCTTTAGTTCCTTTCAAGCTGGGATAGTTCTTTAGTCTTTCTTTGTCTTTCTTAACTTTTACATTTTCTAATAGTACAGGGTAATTTTGTGGACAGACTCAGTTGAGTTTGTTTGATTATTTCCTTGGGATTGAAATTAGATTGTACATTTTTAGCAGGAATTACACATGGGTGACATTGATTCCTCCTCAGTGTATCATATCAGGAGACACATTATTGCAATTTGTCTGGTGTTAGCTTTTATCTCTTAGTTAAGGAGGTGCCCACTAGATTTCTCCATGTTAGTAATTTTGGGGGAGACATTTTAAGATTTTGAGATTATGATTATTGTTACTCATCAAACTTTCACCCTTTTACCATCCATTAATGAAATTGCTAAAGCTTTTCCCAAATTGGTTGTACCATTTTATGCTCTTGCCAGCAGTATATGAGACTTCTGATTGCTTCCCATCTTCTTTCCCATTGATTTTTGGCCCCTTCTTCAAAAATCAGCCACTGGTGTAAGTGTATGTTTCTTTTTGGACTCTAGTCTGTCCCATTATACCTTGATGTCTTTTATACCAACATTGTACTCTTTGATTATTGTAGCTTTTTAGTAACTCATGAGATCAGGTAAATTAATAATTTTGTGTTCTTTTTTAAAATTACTTTGGCTCTTAAAAGCTCTTTTGCATTTTTTATTTTGCCAGTTCCTAAAATTGTTGGGATTATGATGAGGAATATGATGAATTTGTAAGACAATTTGGGGAGAATTGATGTCTTAGTGATATTGAGAATTGGTGTCTTAGTGATATTGAGACTTCTAATCCATGAACATGTTTTAATCTCCATTTATTTTTGTCTTCATTACATCTCAGTACTCTTTAGAGTCTTCACGTTAGAGGTCGTGGCTATTTTAAATTGATCCTAGTGTATTTTGTTTTCTTCATGCTGTTATAAATGTAATTAAATTTTTTTAAATTTTTTGTTTGTAGGCTGGCAGTATTTAAAAATACAATTTTTTAAATGTTGTGTTTGTGGGACCAGCAGGTGATGTTGGACTCCCACAGGCTGACTGTGGTTCAAGTCCCGGACCTGGCGGCTTACTTTCTCACTTTCTCTCTCTTGCTCTGTCTCTGTCTCTCTCTGGTGAGTGCCTTTATCATGTTTAAAAGCAGCAATGATAATAATAAATAAATTTTTTAAAAATGTTGTGTTTGGATATGTCATTTTGTTAAGTCCACTTACTATTTCTTTTGATTTCTTAGGTTGTTTTAAATAGTCGTGTCATCTCTGAGTAGAGCAAGTCTTACTTCCTCCTTCCTGTTCTCTGCCATCATAACTTTCTTTTAAATGCCTCTCTTGTTGCACCAACTTTGAGTTCCAAGCTATTTTAAATAGAAGTGATGAGAATAGATAACCTTATCTTGTTTCAGATCTTAGCAGGAGAGCATTTATTATATTACTCTTAAGTGAAAAATTAAATTTCAGGATGTGGTGGTTAAGGCAACTGCATGCCACATGGCTGGCTGTGCAGTTAGAGTTCCAGACCTTGCAGCTGAAAAACATTCTTGAATCCAGGCGTGTGTGTGTGTGTGTGTGTGTGTGTGTGTGTGTGTAAATTTTTTGTTTGTAGGCTGGCAGTATTTAAAAATACAATTTTTTAAATGTTGTGTTTGTGGGACCAGCAGGTGATGTTGGACTCCCACAGGCTGACTGTGGTTCAAGTCCCGGACCTGGCGGCTTACTTTCTCACTTTCTCTCTCTTGCTCTGTCTCTGTCTCTCTCTGGTGAGTGCCTTTATCATGTTTAAAAGCAGCAATGATAATAATAAATAAATTTTTTAAAAATGTTGTGTTTGGATATGTCATTTTGTTAAGTCCACTTACTATTTCTTTTGATTTCTTAGGTTGTTTTAAATAGTCGTGTCATCTCTGAGTAGAGCAAGTCTTACTTCCTCCTTCCTGTTCTCTGCCATCATAACTTTCTTTTAAATGCCTCTCTTGTTGCACCAACTTTGAGTTCCAAGCTATTTTAAATAGAAGTGATGAGAATAGATAACCTTATCTTGTTTCAGATCTTAGCAGGAGAGCATTTATTATATTACTCTTAAGTGAAAAATTAAATTTCAGGATGTGGTGGTTAAGGCAACTGCATGCCACATGGCTGGCTGTGCAGTTAGAGTTCCAGACCTTGCAGCTGAAAAACATTCTTGAATCCAGGCGTGTGTGTGTGTGTGTGTGTGTGTGTGTGTGTGTGTGTGTCCCCAAAATCCTGAGAGGAGTTGGAGGATAAGAGATTGTGGTGTGGCCATCCCTCATAGAGGTGCTTTTTCACACCCCAGCCCAGCCCCTCCAGTGAACACACATGCTCTATAGCAACCTTTTTTTTTCATAGAAAGGTTTTTGCTGTCGGGCGTGTGTGCTTGCTGGAAGACAGAGAGAGACAGATATAAAGTAAGAAATCACCCTTTGGCGAGGGATTGCCACACCACAGTCCCTTCTCATCCATTCTCCCTGGGATGTTAAACACACATGTACATGCATCTGGCATGCGCTGGGTCTGGGACTCGAACCACAGTCGGCCATATGAGAGTATAGTGCCTTAACCAGTATACTACCTGCTAGCCCCTGCACATTTTTATAAAAAGTTAGATTTCATGGAACCAGAAGGTGGTGTGGTGGTTAAGTTGCTGAACCCCCACATGGCCAGCCATGGTTCAAGTCCTGGACCTGGTGGCTTTCTCTCTCTCTCTCTCTCTCTCTCTCTCTCTC
Organism: Tupaia belangeri chinensis; assembly: GCF_000334495.1. Lineage (NCBI taxonomy): Eukaryota > Metazoa > Chordata > Mammalia > Scandentia > Tupaiidae > Tupaia > Tupaia belangeri. Next base: position 2,650,541 of record NW_006160129.1, read on the forward strand.
TCTCTCTCTCTGTCTTTCTGTGGTCAAATTTAAAAAATGATAATGATAAATAAAATAATTCTTTTTTTTAAAGAATTATTTATTTTTAATTTTATTTATTCATTTATTTATTTTAATTTGACCAGAGAGAGACACAGAGAGAGAGAGAAAGTGAGAAAGCAAGACACCAGGTCTAGGACTTGAACCATGGTCAGCCATGTGGGAATGTCCAGCACCTTAACAACCATACCACCTGCTGGTCCCCGAAATAATTCTTTTTAAATATTAGGTTTCATATTTTCTCATATCCTTTATCAAATTGGAATAGTTCTTTTCTATTCTGATTCTTGCAATGATTTTTTTTCTATTTTTAGAGAATTATTTAATTTCATTTATTATCTTTTTTTTATTTATTTTATTTTATTTTTAAAATTTGAGTATGAATTTATTTTGGTTCAAAAACTTTTTGAAATTCATACATAGTTTTCCTATTGCACCTATTTCCATGAGATTTTTAGTTTTCTAAACTTGTAAAATTAAAGAGAGAAAGCAAGCTGCCAAGTCCAGGACTCGAACCATAGCTAGCCATGTGGGAGTCTAGTGCTGCAACCTCCACACCACCCTCTGACCCCTTTGCAGTGAACTTTTTTGTGTGTGTGAGGTTTATTTTTTATGCTTTTTGTTTGTTTGTTTTGGGGGGAGGTTTTTGCTGTAGGGCGCTTGCGCTTGCCAGAGAGACAGAAAATGAGAAATCACCCCCCAGGGGGAATGGCCACGCCATAATCCCTTCTCTTCCATTCTCCTCTCGGAATCTTAGGCACACATGCACATGTGCTCGGTGTGAGTTTAAGCCACTGGGTCCAGGATTCAAACCACAGTCGACTACATGGGAGTTCAGTGACATAGCCATTATGCTAACTGCCGGTCCCTGCAGTGAATTTTTAAAAAGAATTTTATCAAATGCTTTTTGTCTCTATGTGTTGATATGATTATGTTTTTCTCTTCATCCTGTTAATGTGATACATTATGCTGATTGATTTTCACATGTACAATCAACTTTGCATTCCTGAGCTAAATCCATTTTAGTTATCAAATATCCCTTTTATATATTGCTGCTTCTGTTTGATAATATTGGGTCATCAGAAAAGTAGAGACACATTTTTGCTTTGATTAAAATGTAAAAAAAAAAATACATCATGGCTTTTTTTTTTTTTTTTTTTTTTTTTTTTTTTTTGAGAGAGAGAGAGATTTTTGCTATAGGGTGCATACGCTCATCAGAAAGACAGAGAGAGAAAGAAAGCGAGAAATCACTCTCCAGGGGGGATGACCATACCGCAGTCCCTTCTCCTTCATTCTCCTCTCAGGATCTTGGGCACACATGCAAATGTATCCGATGTGAGTTTAAGCCCCCCGGGTCTGGGACTTGAACTGCAGTTGACTACATGGGAGTCCAGCGACATAGCCATTACACCAACTGCTGGTCCCTCTTTTTTTTTTTTTTTTTTTAAATAGAGATTTTTTTTTTTGCTATAGGTAACATAAACTTAAAAGACAGAAAGCAAGAAATCACCCCTTATGGTGGATGGCAATGACACAATCCCTTTCCTCTGTTCTCTCTGGATTTTTGGTGGGCATGCACACACACCCAATGTGAGTTTTAAGCCACTGTGTCTGGAACTCAAACTGCAGTCAACTGTATGGTAGTCCAGCAACGTAACCATTAGCCATCTGCTGGTCCCCATGATGGCTTTTCTGATAACCCAGTATTTTCTTAAAGATTAGTTTGTGTTGAGACCAGCAGTTAGCATAATGGCTATGTCGCTGGACTCCCACGTAGTCGACCACGGTTCGAGTCCCAGACCCGGTGGCTTAAACTCACGCCGGGCGTGTGTGCGTGCGTGCCCAAGATCCTGAGAGGAGAATGGGGGAGAAGGGATTGCAGCGTGGCCATCCCCCCCTATGGGGGGATTTCTTGCTTTCTGTCTCTCTGTCTCTCTCTCTCTCTGTCTGGTGAGCGCACGCGCCCTATAGCAAAAACCTTTCCCAAAAAAAAGATTAGTTTGTGTTTATGGTCAAAAGGGATGCTAGCCACCTATAAACTTCCTCTACCTTTACTTCTTTTTCTCCCCCTTCTGCTCTTCCTCCTCTTCTTTGTAATATTGTTGTTATTTGGTTTTAGTATCATGTTGTACTCAATAGAGTAATTTAGGAATAGGAAAAAATACAAATAAAAAATGGAGTTTCTCTTCTGTTTTCTGAAAAGCTTTGTTTAAAATGACCATATTTTTCCCCCTGAAGCATTTGATAAAATCTGTAGATATATTGCCTTAGAGTTTTCTTTATGGAAATATTTTAAATTATGGATTCAGTTTTTCAGATATATAATAACTTGAAATTTTTATTTTTCATCTAATGTCATTTTGGTAAGTTTTTTTTTGTTTTTTTTTTAAGGAACATATCTGTTTTTATCTACATTGTCAAATTTTACCTGTGTTTTTTGTAATAATCCCTTGTTTTAATTTCTAGAGACTCTGTAGTGGTATTTCTGCCTTCATTTTTTATCTTGACAATTTGTATTTTCTCTCCTTTTATCAAAAGCTAGTTCTTATGTATTTGTGTGTGTGTGTGTGTTATTTTAAGAGTTTTGCTATAGGGCACATGCACTTGCCAGAGAGACAGAAAGTGAGAAATTATCCCCTGGGGGAATGATGACACCACACTCCATTCTCCTCTTGGGAGTTTGGACATGCCAGTCACATAGGCCCGGTATGAATTTCAAGCTACCAAGTCTGAGACCTGAACTGTGGTTGACCACCTGGGAGTCTAGCACCTTAGCCACTACATCACCTGCTGGATCCTAAAAAGTTAGCCTTACTAGTGGTTTACATTCTTCAGTCTTTCTAAGAACCACCTTTGCTAACTTTTTCTTTCTTTTTTTTTTTTTTAAATATTTTCTATTCTATAGATTTCCATGGTCTTTATTTCCATTTTTCTCCCTGTTCAGAGTATAATTTGCCTATCATTTTAATAGTAGTTGTGTTCATTTAGCAGAAATAAGTTCTACTTCTTTCTTCTTAAAATTTCAAATTTTGGAGCCGGCAGGTTGTGTGGTGGTTAAGGGCGCATGGCTGACTGGTTTGAGTTCTAGCCCTGGCAGCTTGCTTTCTCACTTTCTCTTTTTCTCTATCCCTCTCTGGTCAAATTAAAATAAAATAAATGAATAAATAAAGTTAAATTTTAAAAATTCTTTTTTAAAAAGTTCAAATTTCACACTCTAGGGAATGTGGCATAGATTTATAATATGTTATTCTACCTTTGCTTTTAAAATGATTAGTTACAGAGGAAATATTTTAAGTAAAATTTTTGTCTTCTGAACATTTTCTCTGACAAAAATCTTTAAAAATAAACTTTAACATGGAAATTAATATAAACACTGCAGTTATGAGTTTAAATTATTAGTTGTATTAATAACTAATTATAAAGCTATTCTGTTTTCATAATTTCTTCAGTTACTGTAATTAAAGGTGCTAGATTACTCTTATAATATTGTTTTTTATGTTCTGTTTTTCTTCTAGGGACCTGACATAGTTTTTTCTTAGTTTTTGCTATAGGGTACATGCATTAGCTAGGGGAAAGGTGGAATGAGAGCCAGAGGGAGAAAAGGTGGGAGAGAGAGAAGATACCTCTCACGGCAGTGGCCATACTGCCATGCCTTGTCCTACATTCTCCTCTTGGGATTTTGGGCATGCACGCACACATACCTACTGTGTTTTTCAAGCCATCAGCTCTGGGACTCAAACCACAAAGTTGGCCACGTGGGATGCACCTGCCTTAACCACCACGCCACAGGCTGGCCCCTTGTAATAGTTCTTTATTACCTACAAAATTAAATCTGCTCTCCTCTGTCAGTCATTCACCAGGCTTTCTATGTCCACTTCGTACTTCAATTCTGTTATTTCTGCAGCACATGAGCACATACACTGTATTAACAAGGATATATTTGCTTTCAGTCATGTCATACAGGTGATCTTAATGAATACATTTTTGTTGGTAATGGGCTGTTCTTAATAGTGTTGCTAATTATTTGATGTGACTTATTTATTCAGTCACATATTATGTAAAGGGAAAATGAAGAAATCAAAGACTTAAGGTTATCATTCTGATATTTCAACTAGCTTATTAGCTTTGAAGATGATACCTTTCCTCTCTGGGCTCATAGGTCCTCTTTTTTTTTTTTTTTTTTAAGAGAGGTTTTTGCTGTAGGGCGTGTGCACTCGCCAAAAAGACAGAGAGACAAAAAGCAAGAAATCACCCACCCGGGGGGGATGGCCACGCCGCAATCCCTTTTCCTCCATTCTCCTCTCGGGATCCTGGGTATGCACGCACGTGCTCCTGGCGTGAGTTTAAGCCACTGGGTCTGGGACTCAAACCACGGTCAACTATATGGGAGTCCAGAGACATAGCCATTACACTAACTGCTGGTCCCATAGGTCCTCATTTTAAAAGGAGAAAATTGTACTAGAGATTTTATTAAGATTTTTTCCAGGACCCAGCAGGTGGCATGGTGGTTGAGGTACTGGACACGACCACAGTTCAAGTCCCTGACCTAGTAACTTGCCCTCTCTCTATGATGACTATAGCAAATTAATAGTCAAATAATAATTTTAAATATTTATTTAATAATAAGAATAAATAAACTCTTTTAAAAAGATTTCTACCAACTTTGAACTGATTCTGAGTATTTTTGGACTACTTATTTTATGCTAGATTCTGATGAGAAATACAAAAATTTTTTTTTTTTTGAGACGTTTTTCACTATAGGGCACGTGCGCTCGCCGGACAGACAGAGACAGAGAGACAGAAAGCGAGAAATCACCCCCCAGAGGGGATGACCATGCCGCAATCCCTTTTCCTCCATTCTCCTCTTGGGATCTTGGGCACGCACGCACACGTGCCCGGTGTGGGTTTTAAGCCACCGAGTCCTGGATTCGAACCACAGTCGACTACGTGGGAGTCCAGCGACATAGCTATTACGCTAACTGCTGGTTCCCAGAAATACAAAAATATTTTTAAAGATCAAACATATCTTAAGGTAGATTCACATGTAATAGAGAATTGAACTGTGTGCACAAATAACTAAGATACTTTATAGTATATCATAGAAGCTATATAAATGTCATAAACAGAATGCCATAGGGCACAGGAGAGTTTAGCTTATCTTTCCTGGTAAACTTTTAAGTATTTTAAGGTAACATTTTTGTCTCCAAGTGCTTCTTTTGCTTTCCTTTTAAGATTTAAGCCTAGTATTAGACTCATATTAGTTGACATATGAGTTCCCTTGCAAATGAATAATGAAAGTTAACAAAAAAGGGCATTTAATTTTATTTTCTATTGTTTACTATTTAATTTTGTTTCCCTTTTTTCCTTTTTTGTTTCTGCTCTCTATAGAATGGTCCTAGTGCCAGATCATGTCATAAAATGTGCATTGACATTCAACGAAGGCAAATCTACACATTGGGACGTTACTTGGATTCCTCTGTGAGGAACAGCAAATCACTGAAAAGTGACTTCTATCGTTACGACATTGACACAAACACATGGATGTTACTAAGTGAGGATACTGCTGCTGATGGAGGGCCGAAATTGGTGTTTGATCATCAGGTTTGATGCATAGTTAAATATGACGGAATTCGTGCTCAGTAATTCTTACTCCTTTACAGTTTATTTTACATGTTAGGCTGAGTTGCTGAATAGGGATTTTCACTACGAATACCTATGACAGATAAAATAAGTTAGTGTTGTTTCAGGAGGTATGTTATTTTTTAATTTTTTTCTCTTATTTGGTACAAAATAAAATAGTAAGCTCTTAGAACGTAATTGTTAATATATGAAAACTTTAATATCAAAAATACATGGGGGCAACATTAGAAAAAGATACAGTTTTATGGTAAATATTCATAAATCATAACAATAATAATGTGCTATTTTTTTTGAGAGGTTTTTGCTATAGGGTGTGTGCGCTCGCCAGACAGACAGAGAGAGACAGAGAGATAGAAAGCGAGAAATCACCCCCCAGAGGGGATGACCACGCCGCAATCCCGTCTCCTCCATTCTCCTCTTGGGATCTTGGGCACGCACGCACACGCACCCGCACCCAGCGAGGGTTTAAGCCACCGGGTCCAGGACTCGAACCGCTGTCGACTACGTGGGAGTCCAGCAACATAACCATTACGCTAACTGCTGGTCCCATAATGTGCTTTTTTTATGTTCTTTATTCTACCTTCCTGGAAGAAATTTAAAATCACCTTATAATGACTTTGAGAATTTGAAATTTAGAGCTTTCCTTCCAATTTCAGTGAAATAAATTTAGTCTTGCTTTATATTTGCTAACTCATTATAAGCCTAGGTACAAATTTGGTGTGTGTGGTAGTGTTATAGACAAGAAGACTGCACATAGTAATATTGTAGGCCATTTTAGTATTAATATGTATGTAGCTCTTACCATCGTCCCCATCAGTGTCGTCATTGTTATTTGTCTTTGAATACTTATTCCATATCAGTTTAGTGTAAGTCAAACTAAGTAGTAACCACTTTGAATCCTATAGGCAGGTTTACTTGGCTCAGTCTGTGTCCTAAATTGTTATGGAGAGTGGGGAGGAAATTCTTTTTAAAAATCTGTAGCACTATAATGATGAACAGATCATTATCTAGTACTTAGGAAATGGGAGGTGGTGATAGAATTATGACAGACTAAAGGTTATGACTAAAATCTTATATAGAAGTTAAAATCTATGCCTTTATTTATTATGTCTTTACAGATTTTTGCTCTCTCTGCTTTAAAACAGTCTTATCGCCGTATATATACTAACATGTAATTGTCATAGGAGAATAGTAAGAAAAAGGAGTGAGTTACAGGTGTCAAGTAGATAATAGGTAGAATATCAGAAGTATTAGTCTTAAATACTCCTCAGATTGTACTTGAAACATATAACTCTTATTTTAAACTGAGTGCTGGCAAAGCTATACACATCTCTGCTAAAATCTTCAGGGTTATTCATGTGGAAAATAATAATGCCAAGAAAGGCTGGTTCTGATCTTTTTGAAAAAGAAAATCAGGGGTCAGTAGATGGCATGGAAGTTAAGACAGTGGACTCCCACATGACCGACCATGGTTTGATTCCTAGATCTGGTGGCTTGAAAATCACGCCAGGCATGTGTACATGCAGACACAAAATCCTGAGAAGAGAATGAAGGAGAAGGAATGGCACTTTCCTTCTGTTTTCTGTCTCTTTTTCTCTGGTGAGCACATGTGCCTATGGCAAAAAATTCTTAAAACAGAACATTAGCAGATAACACTGTTAGGGAACAGTTTATTCTCTCATTCTTAGATTTCTTTTCCCCCAAAAAATGCCACTGCCTTTAGTTTTACAGTTTGAAAAAGGTAGCTTAAGGGTAATTTGACTGCAGCACATATAGCAGTTCTTATGTGTGGCCTTTGTTGCTCTTGACTTTGATAAAATAGAGCGTTTTTTGGAACTCTATTAAATAATGCTTCATTTTCAGCTGACTAGATGGTAGAACAGAACACCAGGGGTAAAGAAACTAGGGTTTTAGTTCCCATTCAGCTCTGTGATGCTAAGCACACATGTAATCTGGAAAAGCCTCTATTTTCTCTTTTGTTTCATTCAAATAAGGGCTGTATGTTAGGACTTTAAATAACTCACGACAGTAGAATGGGGAGAACTGGGAATACGGAGGAAGAATCATTAAGGGAAGTTTCAGGGGCAGGGCAGAAATTATTTCCAGGTAGCCACTGAAGGAGTCAATAAAATAACATGTAAAAAATACCCAGAAAGGTCAAGAATTGGTGAATGTCAGAAAGAAACATTTTCTAAAAATGAAACTCTGTGGCAAGTGGTGTCCAGAGCTCCTTTTGGCATGGCCAATAAGGAACTGGAAGACTAAAAGCTTTAGAACCCCTCTAACCTACATGAGATTCATAGAATTATAATAGAAAAGCATAACCTCACACTTATGAATTGAAAACTATTCAATTCAATAGCAGCAGAGATGGTAGTCCTTGTATAAGAGCATTCCCCTTTCATTGGAATATATTCCATTAAATGTGAAAAAACAGCAATAGATACCAAATTTTTAGATCTACATACTGAAGAAAAACAATAGTAAAATAAATAAATAAATAAATAAATAAATAAATAAATAAATAAATAAATAAATATTTAAAAAGTAAAATTTTCCTTCATGTTAAAAGCATATGAAAATTTATTCCAGTATGCTAACATAGATTAAATGACCTAATGAAGCTTGAAACTTGGCAGAAAGTTACAAAGCATGAAGTAGACAATGCAGAGGAAATAGCCAAATGATAGGAGCCAATGTAACGGGAACTAGTCAAATGCATGACAGAAGTTGAAGAAAAACATTACTACGTCCAGAAATGAAGACTGATTATAAGGAACATAAAGAAGAATAGGTTTGAGGCCAACAGGTGGTATGGTTATTAAGATGCTAGATTCCCATTTGACTGACTGCTGCTTGAGTCCAGAACTTGGCAGCTTAAAACTCACACTGGGCACATGTGCGTTCATGCTCCAAATCCCAAGAGGATAGGAGAGAAGGGATTGTGACATGACCATCCTCCCTGAGGGGGTGATTTCTCACTTTTCCTCTCTCCCTTTCTCTCTCTGGCAAGTGCACATAGTCTATGGCAAAAACATTAACAAACAAACAAAAACAGGATCATATAGTGGAAAAATAAGATAAAAGCAGAGATTAAAAGGATTAGCCAGAAAACTAGAAAGAAGATAGGTCAAGGAGAGCAAGCCTACACAATAGGAGACCTTGAAGAAAACCAAAACAGTGAACAGAACAAATGTTTATAAATAGAATTCAAAACAACTTGACTGAAGAAATGCTTTATTCTACATACTGGATGGGAATACTATATTCAGGGGAAATTGACCCAGACATTCAGTTCTAAAACATGTATTAGTATTATTGAATGTAAAATATAAAGAGACTGTTTTATAGAAAGTAGACAAAGTGATCAATTCATCTATAAGAGAATTAAAACGAGCTGGGTTACAGGTTTATATCTGTATTCAGTACGAAAAGATAATAAGGCAATAGCTGAAAGATCTTAAGGAAAAGACAGTGTAAGCCAAGGATTTTATATCTAACCAAACTGTCCTTCAAGTATAAACAGTTTTTGAGGAAATTGCTGGAAAACAGAAAATGTCAAGCTGAACTTCAATCAAAAAATCTCAGTTTAAGGTCAGCAGGTGGCATTGTGGTTGAAGTGCTGGACTTCCATGTGGCTGACCATAATTCAAGTCGTGGACCTGGTTGTTTGCTTTCTCACTTTCCCCCGCTCATTCTTTCTCAGTTTCTCTGGTCAAATTTTTAAAAATATTAACAGGAATGAAATTGAATAAATAAATTAAAAAAAAAAAAAAAAAAACTTCAGCTCATTGAGATTTCCCCTAGGTCAGATTGGATCATTTACAGGTTGAACATAAACTTTTTTTTTTTTTTAAGAATTATTCAATTAGGGAACCAGCAGTGGGGGTAATGGCTATGTCGCTGGACTCCCACGTAGTCGACCGCGGTTCGCGTCCCGGACCCGGTGGCTTAAAACTCACGCCGGGCACGTGTGCGTGTGTGCCCCAGATCCTGAGAGGAGAATGGAGGAGAAGGGATTGTGGTGTGACCATCCCCCCTGGGGGGTGATTTCTCGCTTTCTGTCTCTATGTCTCTCTCTGTCTGTCTGGTGAGCGCACGCGCCCTATAGCGAAAATCTCTCCAAAAAAAAAAGAATTATTCAATTAATGAATGAATGAATTTATTTTTGGAGAGGTTTGTTTTGTTTTGTTTGTTTGTTTGTTTTTGCTATAGGGTGTGTGCACTTGCCAGAAAGACAGAGACAGAAAGTGAAAATCAACCCCCAGGGGGAACGACCATGCCGCAATCCCTTCTCCTCGATTCTCTTCTTGGGATTTTGGGCACGAACACACATGTGCCTGGCATGAGTTTTAAGCCACCGGATCCAGAACTCAAACCGTGGTCAACTACAGGGAGTCCAGCAACGTAGCCATTACGCCATCCGCCAGTCCCCAGTAAATTAATTTTTAATTCACAGTGGGGAGGCGGGTTCAGAAGCAAGCCACCAGGTCCAGGACTCGAACCACAGTCAACCATGTCAGAGTCAGCACCTTAACCACTATATAACCTGCTGGCTGAACATACATCTTTTTTTTTTTTTTTTAAGTTTTTTTGTCATAGGGTGCATAACCCCTCTGGACAGAAACAGAGAGACAGTGAGAGGGATAGTGAGAAACCACCACCACCACCACCCCCCAGGAGGCAGCCACACTGCAATCCCTTCACCTCCATTCTCCTTCTGGGATTTTGGGCATGTGTACACATGCATCCGGCATGATTTTCAAGCTCCTGGGTCCAGGACTCTAGTCACAGTCAGACATGTAGGAGTCTAGCACCATAACCACTATGCCACCTGGTGGCTTCTGAACATACACTTTTACTGTACTCCCTGCCAAACATCCTATGAAATGACAAGAAAATACATTTATAATAGCGTTTAAAAAAAAAATTCTGGAGAACTTCAAAAGAATTGTGGGAATTTCCTTAAGGTAGAAAGCAGATTAAATCAGGTCTAACCAGAAGAAACCAGAGCCTATAAAATTACAGGCTGGTCCAAAGGTTTTAATTTTTTAAATCCTTTAAAATTATTAAGACAGTTTTTCTTTTAAAAAAAATATAAAAATAGATAAATAGAAGGTAGGAGGAGAGAATTGAGCATGTAATTAGAAAACTTAAGAAAACAGAGAAAATGCTGTGAAGTTCCAATATCTACCCAATAGGAGTTCTAAAACGTGAAAAACGGAGGCCAAAAAATTAAATACTCAAGGGCCAGCAGGTGGCGTGGTGGTTAGGGGTGTTGGACTCCCATATGGCTGACTGCGGTTTGAGTCACAGATCTGGTGGCTTGCTTTCTCACTCCCCCCACCTCTTTTTTTCTCTCTCTGCCTCACTTACTCATTTTCACTCTGTCCTTCACTGGTGAAATTAAAATAAATAAAAAGGGACCAGCAGTTAGTGTAATGGCTCTGTCGCTGGACTCCCACATAGTCGACCGTGATTCGAGTCCCAGACCCAGTGGCTTAAACTCACGCCGGGTACGTGTGTGTGCGTGCCCAAGATCCTGAGAGGAGAATGGAGGAGAAGGGATTGCAGCGTGGCCATCCCCCCTGGGGGGTGATTTCTCACTTTCTGTCTCTATGTCTCTGTCTGTCTGTCTGGCGAGCGCATGCACCCTATAGCAAAAACCTCTCCAAAAATAAATAAATAAGTAAATAAATAAAGTTAAATAAAAACAAATAGTTCTTTTAAAAACTAATAAAATTAAAAATTAAATTTAAATACTCAAAGGGAAAAAAATGAAGAAAATTCCCAGAGCTAACACAAAACATAGTTTTTGATAGAAAGGGATCAGAATTGCAGATAAGCATGAAAGAAGAAAAATATTCCCTACCTTGATACTTAATGAAATTTTAGAACCAAGGATTAAGACAGGATTCTTTTTAAAATTTATTTTATTTATCTTTATTTATCTACTTATTTATTTTTATTTGACCATAGAAGGTTAGAGTAAGAGAGAGAGTGAACAAGAAAGTGAGAAAGCAAGCTGCCAGGTCTGGGACTTGAACCGAGGTCGGCCATGTGGGAGTCTAGCCCCTTTAATCACCACACCACCTGCCGTCCCCAAGACAGGAGTCTAAAATGTGACACAGAGAGAAAACCCATTACCTTTGTGGGTAAGCAAGGACTGGCCAAAGGCAATTTTGGAGCTTGGCAAAGAGGAGGGTGGTAACAGGCAATCTTGGATACTTAGAAGGCTTTATGGCAATACCATATCTTTCACATTTTGTGAGGAGAAAATTATTTCTAACTCAGCCTAACCCTTGCCGGTATTATAGTCCTGTTATAGGAAAAAAATAAAATCTCTTTCAAATGGAAACTTTTTAATTTTTTCAGGAAAATAAGTGATTATCAGCTATTTATTTAGTTTTAGAAATTAAACATCTAGCCTGACAGTAGATGAGTAAGTGCCCTTCCAACTTTTGGCTTGAAGAATTTATTGAAGTATTTGATGGAAAGACATTATCACATAATTTAAGAAGACATTAGTCATTAGCTTTTTAGAAACATTTTTTAGAGATTGAAAATTACAACACATTTAAAAATCACACATAAAAAATTAAAACTATAACGAATAATGTAAGTCTCCAAGAGTGATTAAAATTTATTGTTGTTTGGTAATTGACCATTATTGAAAGTGCTTATCTGTGGCAGAACCAAAATCTGGCAGATAGTAGCTGAAACAATAAAATTGTTCTGTTTTGTGGTCAGTTCGTTAAGCTACGGAAAATAATTACCATGCTAATATAGTCTTATTACCCCTTTTTTGGATTATTATAGTTTAGGCTAGTATTCTGGGAAGAACTGCCAAGTTAAAGTTCATACTTTATCCCTGCTAGCAAACAAGAATAAGGCACATCAAAATTAAATATCTTCAAAGGAAAGAGGAACTCTTTGTAGGGAGTATAGGGGCTTGGTGATAGAGATTGGCAGTTATTATGAAATCCATGACCTTCTAAAAATAGAAATAGACTCATTTAATGTACTTCTTTTCTTTCTTTTTTTTTTTTTGGAAAGGTTTTCGCTATAGGGCACGTGCGCTCGCCAGACAGAGAGAGACATAGAGACAGAAAGCGAGAAATCGCCCCCCCAGGGAGAGTGGTCACGCCCCAGTCCCTTCTCCTCCATTCTCCTCTCGGGATCTTGGGCACACATGCACACGCGCCCGGCGTGAGTTTTAAGCTATCAGGTCCGGGACACGAACTGCGGTCGACTACATGGGAGTCCAGCAACATAGCCATTACATTAACTGCTGGTTCCCTACATTCTTTTCTTTCTATTGATAAATGTTGTTTTGATTTTTTAAAAATCTTTAAAATGATTAATACACCTTTTTAAAAAAGTATAAAAATTGGAGCCAGCAAGTGGTATGGTTAATATATGTTAATGTGCTGGACTCCCACATGGCTAACTCCCACATGAGGTTTGAGTCTTAGACCTGGAGGTTTGCTTTCTCACTTTCCCTCGTTCTTTCTGTTGAAATTAAAATAATAATAATGATGAATAAAATAATTATTCAAAAAATTTTAATTAAAAGTATAAAGATGAGGGAACCAGCAGTTAGTGTAATGGCTATGTCGCTGGACTTCCATGTAGTCGACCGCGGTTCGTGTCCCGGACCTGGTGGCTTGAAACTCACGCCGGGCGCGTGTGCATGCATGCCCAAGATCCCGAGAGGAGAATGGAGGAGAAGGGATTGCGGCGTGACCATCCCCCCTAGGGGGCGATTTCTCGCTTTCTGTCTCTATGTCTCTCTCTGTCTGGCGAGCGCACGCGCCCTACAGTGAAAATCTCTCAAAAAAAAAAAAAGTATAAAGATGATAAATAGACATAATTTGATGGGAGGAGAGAATTGAACATGTAATACCTAGTATATGTGTTTTAGCGAAACTGTATCTTGTGGGTGCACAATTTATTGTTTAAATATAAATACCATTTGTGTTTAACATCTAATTCCCAGCTTAAACTTATATATTCTTTGAAGTAGAATTTGACTCTTATTATCTTGCCATGAATGGCCCTTTTCTCATATATGAAAAGCTATAATCTCTTCAAGTTGAAAGAATGGAAGAATTTTCATTAACTTGAATATGAATTATATAGCTTAATTGAAAGAAAATTAAGTGTATAGCATTATATAAAAAGGAGGCATCATTGTTCCCACCATAGAAGTCATCGTGAGATTTTGTATAGCATTAGATTAAAAGGAGGCATAATTGTTCCCACCATAGAAGTCATCGTGAGATTAATGTTGCAAATGTGTTTTTTTGTGTCCTACTATTTCATAAATTTGAAGAGTTTTGTAATATAAATGCAGAGAGGCAATTTAGCACATCTTTCCTATGTGCTTATCTGTTTTCACTAAATGGTAGAATGTTAATAGGATGCTTGCCTAGAATAGAAGAATGGAAGTTTTTATATAGAGGATAAAAAGGATATGATCACTAGTCATCCATGGAGTATGACCAGTATCATTATTAGGTATAAATCAGCATGTCGGGACCAGAGATGGTGTAATGCTTACGTCACTGGGACCCCATGTAGTCAACCG